>NC_071533.1:65617270-65797270 GCF_026979565.1 Vidua chalybeata
TCCTCCACTGAAACAAGAGAGGAAAATATGCTAATTGTGCAGGTTTGGTCATCAGCATTGTCATGACCTTTGTAAGTCCTGTGAGGAGCAGCTGAGGGAGCTGGAGAGAAAAAGCCTGGAGAAAAAGAGGCTGAAGACAGACCTTGTCACTCCACAACTCATGTAAGGAGGTCAGAGCCAGGTGGGGACCACACACTTCTCCCAGACAACCAGTGAGAGGATGAGAGGACAGAGCCTCAAGATGCTCCAGGGGAGGTTCAGTTTAGATATCAGGAAAAATTTCTTCATGAAAAGAATTGTTAAGCCTTGGAACAGACTGCCCAGGGAGGTGGTGGAGTCACTGTCCCTGGAGGTGTCCAAGAAGTGACTGACCAGAGCAGCCAGTGCAGTGGTCCATTTGACAAGGGGGTGGTTGGTTGGAAGGTTGGACTCAGTGATCTTAGAGGTTTTCTCCAACCCAAATGACTCTGTGTCATTCTGTGTGGCCACATCAGAGTCAGTCTCTATGCAAGCATACAGCCTAAGATTACTGCATTTATAGTCTGATAGAATGGATCCACCAGAGAGGAAATAAGATACATGTTTTGCAGATGTCTTCATAGCTTTTTACTTGCCAAGAAAGCAATGTCCATGCCTAGGGAGCAAAGGATTTGCTCTGGAATTTAGTCTGGCTATTACAAGATGATCTAGTTCTGGTTTTCCCCTCTGACTCATAAGCATCCCTAGTGTCTCCCCATCCCCATCATTCTGTTCTATCCTCTGTACTGCTCAGTTACATCCATTATCCTCTCTCAGTTTGGAAAATTATGTCCAGAGCTGGTTTATTGGATGGATTTGGGTGGTGTGTGGGCTACCTGGGCAGTGAGAGAGAGCTGGGACAGCAGGTGTGTGCCCATCCCATGTGAAATGTTCAGAGAGCTGAGATGCTGAAATTTCCAATCTCAAATAAGACTTTACAAACTGCTGTGTTTCTACACCTTAAAGGAAAGTTCAAAATTGGAAACTTTATAGGAATCACAAATACTGACTTGTGACATGAGTGTTGTGAGTCCCTATAGATTCTAAGCCTTCTTACCTATATGGTTGGTGGCTTGTTTTAGTTTTGGTGTTGAACCAGTTTAGCTTTTTTTCAACAAATGGAAGGAATTAATCCAAAGCAAATACCTGCCATGGAAGAACTTCAGCCTGAACACCTTTAAGTCATTGGAAACAACTCTAAAATCAGGATCTGGTAATAAAAATGTTGTTGGTCTGGGAGATCCTCTCCATCATGTAGGGCAGGGTGAGTGTGTCTGACTTGCCTGTCTGATGTGGATGTTCTGCTTTCAAATTCATTATATTGGAATCTGTCTAAGCAGATGGGAAAATGGTGACAGAAACAAAGAGGGAAAACACACAAAATTCAACAAAAATAGCAAAATTTGAATAGGAAAAAAGTCCAATATATGCAATAATAATTTCAACCAAAAGGGTTGTGGCACAATGTTTGAACTGTAGCAAATGCAAGTTGTTCTACCCAGCATATTTTTGGTCTGAAACACACATTCATTCTAAAGGAAGGAATTTCTTTAAGTCAGCCTTACTCAGGGCTAGTGGGAATGGCTGGAATAGTCTTTAGGCACCAATTTCTTTGAGTTCTTGCCAAGAGAAGTTTCCTAAAACTGTTGCCCTTGAGAAAAAGAATGTGAATTTAGCCCATAAGCAGGAAAGCACTGGGACTGTTCATTTTATTTGTGCATACACAAAGCTGTTGAGACCTTGAACCCCTGAAGACACCTGTATCTTGCACAGCAAGAGCTGTTCAGAACGGTAGCAGTGACTCTCAGACAGGAAAAGAGCAACTTCAAAATGTACCTTTTTTTCCTCATTTGTGTAGTGCTGCCTTTTCACAGATTCCAGTATTCAGAGTTACACCTGTTCCTAAATCCACTTGCAAAGGGCAACATTCAACCTCATTTCCCCCACAGTGAGGGCTCTGTCCCAGTGGATCTGTTTCCATTCTCCTCATTGGGATATTTGGTATACCCGAACAAACTGAACTGCTGGCGAGGGGCTGAGCCGGGAGCACTTTGAGTTCCCGGCACAGGAGATGCTTGGGTGGGGGGAAAAACTTGAATATGCAAACGGGGTGAGCCAGACATGGGGACAAAAGGGTGATATAATCCATTTTGCCAATGGCCAGCTGTTCGGCTGCGGGGCTGCCCCGCTCCTCCCGTGGATAGTCATGCAAATTGAGGGGGCACAGGAAGGCAGCTGGACCTCGGCTGAGGCTGGGAGCTGAGCCTGCTCCTTAGCCAGCCCTTCTGTGTGCCCGTGGTGCTTTGGGATGAGCTTTGCCATTTACCTGCTGAGAGTTTACCGTCAGCATGCCCCAAAACTCCAGTTGTTTAGGGGAGGAACGCTGGATTCCCAAGGCTGGATTCCCTGCTTTGGTAAAGCAGGCTGGGTGACTGCTCTGCTTGTGGCCCTGCTCCTCCCTCCCACCCTCATCTCTTCCATGCAAAAGGTTTTTTCTTTCATGAGAAAAGTTTTGTTTGAAACTAGGCACAGGGGTGTGAAAAATTGTGATGTTTCAGCAAACATCCAGGCTCTGCTACAGCCAGTTGGCTTGTCCTGTGTTGTTGTTACCCTGTTTTAATCCCTCTGACCATGTGCTGAGGTTCCTGGGGTGGTGTTCCCACCTCTCCTCATTGCCCTGGTGTCAGATTTGTTCTGCAGTGAGGTGGAAAGCTCCAGGTCTGGGAGACAGCTGGGTGGGTTGTGCCATCCGAGCTCAGCTCCCACACGGTGTGTGGGGTTCCAGCATGGGGGCAGCTGCATCCCCCTGCCAGGCTGTGAAATGGGGTCTCAGGCTTGGATATCAATGCTGGGGAGCGAGGGCTGGGTGACCCCAGCCAGGGAGGGGGGCAGCCCAGGCACGGGCTGGATGGGACAGGACATCAGCCTGCATCAGTCCTGGCTCCAGTGGCCCTGGTGAGGAACTGTGGTCTGGCACCCTACAGCATCCTTGGGACAGGGACTGGTGGCCTTGGGCTGGGCTAAAACAGGGTCAGGATGCCTCACAGACCTTTTACAAAGGGCTGGGCCCCTTCCCTCCTCCCTACCTTGTGGCTCCCTGTCAGTCATTGTGTTTCTTGTCCCTTGGCAAACACTCATCAGTGCCTGGGGTCTCTCCCCACTGAAGCCATAACACAAAATCTTTCCAGAGCTGCCCACTGGGAGCGGATGAGCTGCACCAACACCTCTCCCTTTGTCATTGCACGTGAGTGGTTGCACAGCAGACACACTCCTGTAGAATTGTTCCTGGAAAGGCCTCCATGTGCCCAACACTGACATCAAAACCCCCATCACGGTTCAATGGATGATGAGGCAGGGATGCTCTGCCCTCAGTGCAGCCAGGGCACCAGGCACAGGGATGCAGGGAATTCAGCACCCTCCTTTTGGGCAGAGGTGGGAGAAAGGCTGGGAAAATAGGATCAACAATTCATCTGGCTGAAGGCCAAGCACCGTTTCAGGTGTTGAAATCCAGTCCTGCAAACTTTGAACTGCAATTTGGCATGTAAATTGTTGGGCTCTTGAATGATAAATTGCATTGCTTGGAGAGGGGGAATCAGGAGGGACAGACAGGCAGTAGGGGCTCATGGGGAGCTGGGGCAAAGCTGCTCATCGTGGTGAGATGTCTGTGGGGAAAGAAGGTTGTCTTGGATGGGCAGGTCAGTATATGGGTTTCCAAAGCCAAAGGAAAAGACTGAACCATAGACCAAAAGAATGGAAGAGTTCCACCTCTAAAGACATTGAGCCATGTTTGAGCACTGCAAGCCACAGAGAAATTTACTGGACTTGGCAGCAATATCAGCTGCATGTATCAACACTTTCAGATGTGTAGTGAACCTTGTTCTCCCACAGTATTCCTATCCTAAATATTAAGTGGATGCATCTTTCAGATCCTGCTATGCCATGCTAGGGAGAAATCCAATGAGGCGGTGGCAAAGAATGAAGAAAAATCTCACCATCATCTGTACATAATAGGTGCTTTCCCCAGAAACACCCTTTTTGACTTGTCAAGACCTTGTTTGAAACCTGACTCATTCTCCATGTCTCACTCTATCACCAGAACGTTGGTGCTTCTACCAATGATAATCTTTGCAAATAGCTTTTACAGTCTAATTTTAATGCATTTTGTGAGTAGTCCATCTGAAAACACAACACATTACTATGGAGATAGTCCAGACTACTGGGAAAATGATGTGTCTTTACTGCCTGGTAGATTGATGAAAGTTTTTAGTAAAAGATCTTTCAGAATCACAATTAGTTCCCTTTTTTAGTCTTTCCTTTGTAAGTGAAATGGAAGGTCTGATTAGTGGAGAAATCTGTCATTTCCCTAATGAGGTTAAGTGATTAGATGAAGGAAATTCATGACCACAGTATGTACTGGCCCACAGGCTCCATGAAGCAGTCTGTGCTTTCCAGACTGGGAGCAATTCAGCCTCCTGGCCATCTTTTTTTTTCTTTTTTTTTTTTTTTTTTTTTTTTTTTTTTTCTTTTTTTCAGAAGAGATAGAAATATGCTTATTTTACTGACCACAGGACTGTCAGGATGATTCTTGGAAGATCTCCTCCAAGAGGCTGTGCTTTCCTGATTGCACCTGCTTAGACGCTGCAATGCCAATGCACACAGTTTTCAATATTTTCTTGTACACTCTGGGGACTGTACACTGCTGACAGAGCCTGCAGCAGAGCTGGGGGCAGACGGAAGGGTGCTTCAGTGTCCCCTGGGCTGCTGAGTGGTGCTGGAGAGCTGGTCCTCAGGACTTTTAACAGCTGACATTTTCTCTCCTCTGGTTCTCCCAGCAGGACCCATGTGCCACAGCACCCTTGGCATCCTGGTCGCAGGTACTTTCTCTAACTGTAACACAAGGCTTCCCTAATGCATTTTCTGCACTGTTTTGTAGCCTGACTGTTTTATTTTTTAATTTTCCCGCTCTGGCTGGAGGCTGACAAGGTCTGTCTCCTTTCTGCCTGCTCAGCCTTGGCGGATTTCAGTTGGAGCAGTTTAACGAACGTCAGCCGTGGCCTCATTGTGCTGCATTGTTTTTGTGGGTGTCTGCACCTTTCAAACCAGCCCCAATTAGAAGAGCGGGGGAGAGAAGAGGGGGGAAAAGAAAGGAAGTAAATAGAGGCAAAATGATTCAGATTTCAGCAAATGTGCAGCCTGTTTGTCAGACAGATGGAGCCACGTAGTGGATGGCTTTGCTGCAGCCTGGCCCCCGAGCAGGTGGGTATTTTGGAAACGAGGAGCGGTTTGTCCCGCTAATTCGCGGCCGTGCGGCTCATACAGGACATATGTTGATTACAACTTGCCTCAGCTCCTGCTGTCGCAGGCATCAGAACGTGTCCACCCCTCCCCACCGGGCTTTAAAGAGAAATTGCTGAAATAAAAACAAAGAGAAAAAGTTACAGACACTTGTTGCATTGGAGTGGGAAGGACAAATGAGGGTTCAGAGCCACCCAGGCACGATTTCACTGAAGTACTAATTGCCAAGTGCTTTTCATTAAGAAACCATCGTGGTTGTCCCAGCAGCATTTTGAACATATATGTAGATGGGCAGATGGCCTTTTGCTGTAGTAGAGGCAGACACATCTAGTGTTACAGATGGATTATTATGTTGATTCATCACGAAAAAGAAAAACTTATCTCACAACAGGGCACTCGTTGGAGCACAGTTCCTTCTTGAGCTTATGTTTCTTCTCAGTACTGCCAGCTTTTACTGCTTGAAACACAGTTTTCAATCAGCAAGGCTAGTGTTTTCCTTTCTGTGCAGCATAAAAGAAAAAGAAAAAAGTTTAAAGGCCTGTCTGAGACTAAAATGGTTCTTTGGTGTCGTGTAACTCTAACTGCTGCTGGACAGGAAGGGCACCTTTCCTGAGTGGTACCAACTCTTCATCTTTCTAACTTGTGCTGAATTGTGGTTGTTTCTAGGTCATTGTCATCAGGAACAGAAACATTGTGTTGCCCTTATGGGAGAGGAATCAGTTTAAAGCTGAAGTTCACTTGCCCAGAGATGATGGTTTAACCTCAAGCACCATCACAACGATTGGGTTGGTAGATACGAGTCCAAATGTATGATCCACCACTATGGTGGGATGAAAATGGAGCTTCCACGATGAATGCTGAGAAGATGCAAAGGCTGCATGGTGTCTTGCCTGGTTATTTTGAAGGATTACACTTTGTGCAGTGTAGGGGCAGAGGAAATGTGAGGTCTGCTTGTCCCAGGTCCAAGGGGAACAAGACAATGAAAGAGGTGGATGGGTGAATTATGTCAGACCATGGCTTTCCTTAGGAAATCAGTCTTCTTGCTGCTCCCATGGTGGTCATCCTGGGCTGCATATTTTGTCACAGTCTTCTTTAAGGAAGTTCTTTTCCTGTGGACACTGGAGAGTCAAGTACAGCCTTTCATGTCTCTTGTCACCAGCTACGTTGCAGTTGTGACAATATCACTCTTGTTTCACCATATTAAAAAAAATGGATGGGGAAAAATCTCATTTTCTGCTTGACCTTGATATCTGGATGCTTAATTTTGCATCCATTAGAGAAACTCATTTCCTGCTCCTTATCTACCCAGATTTTGTAACTGGGTGCTGTCATCCCGAGCAGAGTTCTACCAGAAGTTGGGCCAACAAGAGAAAAGCAAACAAAAGATGAACTTGGAGATATGAAATCTGGAGCTGCACCTGTTGCAAACAAGCTTATTCTGAAGCTGGCTGTCATTTCACACTTCAATAATGAAGCAGCAGCAGAAGGTCCCACTAATAGGAGCAGAAATTGTCCCACAACTGAGATATGCACCCTTCTGCTTGTGTTGCTCTGCAGTAGCTATCTGTCCTGAGATCACAACTTTTCCCTTTATGAGGTGTGGTTTAACACACCCACCACCCTAGGGAGGTCTGGGGAGTTGAAAATCCTCTGATCACACTGGCATTTCTCCAAATAAAGGGGGAAGCATGCCAAAACCTGAAAATTTGCCTCCAGAGACAGCTTAAATTTACCAGTTACTTGGGCAGATGTGCCTCTCACCCAGGCTTGATGCAGGATTTCAGATTCCCAGATGTGTCTAGACAGTCATTACATAGATGAGCGTATGGTTCACAGGCTGCCTCAATGATATCTGTCAAGGTTTGGGTCCAAACAGTCCCCCTAAGTACCTGCACATGGGGCTTGGTGCTGCTCTGTGGGGCTGGGAGCTGCTGGGGACTCCAACATGTGATGAAAGCCTGCAGATAAGGGATATCTTCAATAAATAAGCAGGACACTTATCTGTGGTTGCAGAACAGACAATCATGGAAGACAGCAGAATTTAGAATAGACACACATGTAAAATACCAGGAAAAAGTGGTTATATAATATGGAAGAAATATTGCACAATGCAGGGAAGGGATATAGTCCTTAAAACAGAAAATGACCTTTTGGTTTTAGTTTCTGAATGATATCAGCTGAGATTATGCAACGGTCGACCTGTCTGTAAAACAGGGCAGTTGATATTTACCTGCATCCCCACCACATGAGTCGACAATTAATGTTTGCAAGGCAGTTGGAGGACTTTGGATGAGTGACTCTGCAATACAGAGACAGGCTTTAGAGCCTCCTTGCTAAGGAGCAGCAGCCAATGCCTTCACGTGTCTGTGCACAACCACACGTGCCCACCACAGCTTTCCCAAAGGAACGTTGTGGTTTCCAACATGCACGAGACACAGTCCACTGTTAATTAGTTAACCTCACCCTGCAATGCCTTGTACCGGGAGACTCTGTGGCCTCCCTACAGATGCGTTGTCATATTCAAAAAAGGAAATGGTTTTTGTACTGGGCATACAAATCCAGGCCAGACACCTGCTGTGGGTCTTCCTGGCCTTGGTTTCATCCTATCAGAGCATGAAAATAGATCTGCTCAAGTGTGTCACCTGTACCTAACAACACTAACTACAGCAGTCCCTACCCCCTACAGCTGTCTGATGCTGCCAGTGTGACACTACTTCCCAAACTCCATGGGAGGCACAAAAGTGAAGTGACTGTCAGCACAGGAAGCTGTTTAGGGCAAGGTTTGGTAGAAGGTCTTTGCCTTCAGCTGCTCCCACTCTCACTTTTATGACCTGATTTTTCAAAGAGCCTCTTGGATCTAGGGAAAAATACAGGCTATTTTTATTATTTGCCATGCCTACCTGGGATTTGAAATACACTGTGAAAATCTGGCCCAAATGTTTCTTCTATAACTAAAAAGAGGAAAAGTGTACTTCTTAGAGTTATAATTGTCAAGGAAATGCTGGTGTCTTTGTTATTTGAGGCAGAGCCTTGAGACTTCTCACGTCTGTATTTTGCTGGGAGGCACTATCCTCCCATATGGCTCAGGAAAACAAGGTAGTCAAAGCAAAGACTGAGGGAATCATAGGATAGCAGTGATAACATCTTCTGTGGAGATTATAGTGACCTCATTGCTTTGCACTGCAATTTGGTTGGCTGTTTTGAAAAAGATAGAGTGAATAAACCAGGGGGAAACAAGCAGCCCATCATTTTGAGGAAAAAGACAAGAAAACACACTCTTGCTAGGAGCTTGTTTCTATAGGAAGGAGAACCCTTTAGCTGTCTGCAAAAGATGGACTTGAGCTAAGCTTTGAAGGTGGAAGACAGCATGAGCATTCAGGTTCCGCTGCCTTTGAAGCCATCTTTGTGCCAGCAAGAACTGGAGCTTCTCTAAAAAAAAAAAAAAAAAAAAAAAAAAAAAAAAAAAAAAAAGCAAGCTGCTGTTTCACAGAGAGAGCTGATAAGAGCAAGTGGTTTGCAGCTAAACCAGGAGATAAACAGGTGTCTTAAAAAAGCCTTCTACGTATCCAGGCCAGGATGAGAAAAGGGGAGCTCTTTTCTCTGCTGACTGTAAAATCAGGAAGCAACATCTGCAAGGTAGAAGTTATGTTAATGTTTGGTAGGGTCCCATCCACTCTGGCTGAGGTCTCCTTTTTTCTAGGTAATTCACATCATCCACAGCCTCCATCCTCCTCTCCTGCTTGCAGAATTCCAGTTTCCAAGCTGTCAGCCCCACTGCATAAAGGAAGACGTTGGCTCAGTTTGTTAAGACCATGCCGAACACTTATAGTGTAGAATGAAAAAGTAAAGGTGAAATGTGCAGCCCAGGGCTCCCAGTTCTTTCTTGTGTGCTCCTGGGAATGGAATTTTTGTCCATTGGACTTGAGCTGCTCTAAAAAGCACAGAACAAAAGCTGATCTTAAAAGTGATCCGCAAAGGAATAAATGGCAGGCTCACTCTTTGTTATTCATGTATGGTGCTCAAAGAGCACTTGAAATGGTTGGGATTTTCTGCTGAACATTTTCTTTTTTAAAATTCTGCTTGGGATTTGTGGGGCTTGGGTATTTGTTTTAGCAATGGTTCAAGCATATGTCCCTCCTGAAAAACATTATGGCTGGCTGGGAAACCCATACATAATAACATGAGGGGACACATGAGAGTGAAATGGGCAGAAATGGGAAAAGCTGGGTGGTTGGAGGGGTGATATACTCCAAGAGGCAGCCTGGCTTTTGTCTCTTACTTAATTTTATTCCTGCCTGCCCTGTGCTCTGTGCCACAAGATTTACTCACTGAATCATGCTCAGCAGCTGTATTCACAAGCTGGCATAAATTTATTTTCGTCTGCTGGCCAATTACACCAACTGCCTCAACTGTTGTTTATTTTCTTCTGTTGCATCCTCTTGAGTTACTGTTAACAGTGTCCCTTTTGAGTAGAGATGGGCTTTTTGGCACGGAGGCCTGTCGGCCTGCCAAACTAATGGACCATATCTGTTATTTAACTAGTTGTAAAGGCTCCAGTTTCAGGACAGCTTGCAGTTGCTGTGGCCACCTGTAGCACATTGGCAGGGCTGGAGGCCACTGCCCATGTGGGATGTATCACCCCAGCTCAAGAGCGTCCCTTGGCACTGACCTGCCCTCAGGGGGACACCTTTGTGGGGAACAACTGCCCTTCTGTGGCCGTCACCTCCCTGGGGCTGGGTGGCACGAGCTGGGCTGTGCCAGGGGAGCCTCGCTGCCCATGAGGTCCCAGCTCACAGCTGCTCTGGAGGCTGCTCCTCTGGCCAGAGAGAGACTTGACAATGGAGAGGCTGTGGGAGGGAAGAACCCCACAGGGCAACAGCCCCTGAATGCCCAGGGGAAGAGGTTCAATTAAAGGAGGAATTAGTCAGCCTGAAAAGCTGATTAGGGTAAGGACATCTTTCATGCAGTGCAGCTGTAACTGTCCCATTTTGAGAGGCATCTCTGTGTACCAGTGAGACCAGCAAGGATGAGCTCCTACCTCTGCAGGATGCTTTGGGCACAGAGCACTTGCACCCTGCAGGGTCTCCTCTGATTCTTTCTCTTATCTTTTTAGGATCTGCACTTGTGCTCATAAGCTAGGCCTCACAACAACATTTACCTCTTTCAAGGGAAAAGTGGCTCTTGTGTTTGAAAACTGAGGTTTGGCTCCTATTTAAAAAAAATCATCTTAAAGCAGAGCCCTACAAGCATCACTGCAGGAACAAGGGCTCTGCAAGTGCCACAGCAAATGCTGCCTCCTCGCCAATGCAATCTGGACAGGGCAATGTCTTTCCATAACGATTTGGCCACATGCCTGAGGTTTGTAGGCTAAAAGTGTTCACAGATGAGCATGACAAGCAAACTCAGCAGCCTCGAGGGGTGAGATCTTCATTCCCTTTGAGCCACTTTCATGAGAAACCCTGTGTGATCCCATGGCAGAAGGGCCTCATTTCTAGGTGTGCTCTTGGCTCCTTGTCAGCCACGACTCCGCCGGACACACGAGTGCCTGCATCCTTTTAGGAGCCACAGTTTCAGTGGCTGTTTGCCTTTGTTTGGAGGCCTGTGGCAAAAAGCTGTGCTCTGAAAGCATCCTCTGGGGCGTTTGGCTTTCTGTCCCCCAGAGAGTGGCAGGACACTCCAGCAAAGTCGGGCCTCGCGCTGCCAAGTTCGGAGTAATTTTCTTCTCCCAAGTGCTCGAGGCTCTCTGGAGCAGAGGTTGCCCTGGAGGCTCACCCATAGCCCTCAGAAAACTTTCCGAAAATCTGACCTTTTGTTCTTCCCCTCCCCTTTTGTCTTCAAACTAACAAGGTGTCACTTAATTTGTTGCTCCAAGAGCTGCCAGATGGAAGTGGAACTCCTTCCTTCGGGGCTCGTGGTGGGGCTCAGCAAGGCCTGAGAGGAGCAGGGAGGCTTGAGGGGCTCAGCTCCCTGCATGGCTGTGGCTGGACCCCATTTCCAGCTGGGGACACGCCACCTGCCAGCCACACCCTGGCTGCAATGGCACACTTAGAAGAGGACAGACTGTCAGTACCCCCACAGCCACTGTCTGCAGTGGGATTTTGGGGTACAAGGGTGCAGGGCATTATCTCAGCCCACTGTCACTGTTTGTTTTGTTTCCTTCCGTAATGTTGCTGATGTGAAGGGGAGGGAAGCCTTTTGTTTATGAAACGTTCTCTCCAGCCTTTCACTGCAATCTCCCAGAGCACCCAAAGGTGGTCAGGAAATCTTCCCTTTGCTAATGAGGCTTGTCCTGCTCTGAGGGGACAAAGAGCCATGGCAGGAAGCAGGTCTCTCAAAGTAGATCTCTTCAAAATTGAGCAAAAAGGGCTGGTCCTCTTCTGTGTTATCTATTCCATCCCTCCCAGATTTACCTGGCCTCTGAAAATATGAATGGATGAGAAAATTCTGTGATACAGAATTTGTCCTGGAGACTGGAGGCACAGTATAGTGATAAGGATACACAGCTTAAGTTGTGTATCCTTAAGTTGTGAACAAGAAGTGGGAGTGTGGGCTCTGCTGCATGCCTGAATCACCAGGTCTCATTTCTCTTCACCTGGCCCCTCTCTATCCCCATGACTCCCTCCTGTGAGGGTACATGCCCTGATCCTGTGTCTGAGACATCTTCCAAGAACCATAAGGCTTTGAGTCTTTTCCAGGTGGAAGAAGAGCTGTTTTCTCATGCTCTAGGTAAGCTCCTGCCAGCAAGCAGTGTCACACAATGCAGCTTCCAGCAGTTGTTCTCAGGTTCTGTAGTGCTTCAGCTGACTTTCTGTAACTCACCTCCAGCACTTGGCTCTGCACCCACAGAGACTCCTGACTCCTCTGTCAGCTGGAGCCCCACTGAAACTGTGAAGGGAGCTTCCTTCCAAGACCCCTTCTTTTCTTCCTGCCCAAGACTCCAAAACAGTGTGTGAGGATTTGGATCCATTACACATCTGCAAGACACTTGGCTGCAGAGAGCCAAGGTTGTTATACTTGTGTGGCTCAGTGGGGGTGAGGTGGTTAATGACTAACATGTAGAACTGCTTGCTGCATGGGTGAACCTGAGTAGGTGTTTTTAGAAACAGCTGAGCCAGTTTCCCCTGTCAGGATGGGCTTGGGTGCCAGCCAACTTTCCTGTCACACTCTCTGCTTGCAAAACTTTGTGGGGTTGAGTTTTGGTTTCTGAAACCTGTCAGGCACAACTAAAACGCAGAAGTGGCATTGCTTGGTTTTTCAGGGCTCCAGTTTTGCAGTAACAACATTCTGTAAGAAGCAGAACAACATTCTGTAAGAAGCAGAATAACATTCTGTAAGTCAAAATATCACTGCCAAAAATACTATTGCATCCATGACTTACACATTGGTTATACTAGGAGCAGAAGCCCAAATTCATCTGGATGATGGTTATCATACCAAGAGCTCAAGGGTCTGTACATAAGTGACTGGAAATCTGGGTTTGAGAATGGGTGGGAGCTCTATGCCTCGCCATTTTGACATCCTAGCTCTTGATAACCTACGTTGTAAATATTTCAGTCTATTTTAAGCATTTTGTATGAAAATCTTTCTAGAAAGGATTGTCCATCAGACACAAATTTGCTCAGCTCTCAGAAAAACACTTGGCAGTTCAGGTCTCTGCCTCTTATGGCAACATGTAGCCCAGAGATGGAGAAAGTTCTTTGTGATTCAAGAGGCAGACAGCTTTTCTTTCACTGGACTCATTACCTGGAAACAGTTACAGGCAAGTCAAATTTTGTGCACCAGGCCTGATTTGGCCCATGGAATATAGTGTGCCCAGGCCCAGTCCTCCAGGCTGTTGAACCTGCCACAGCCCCTGACACTAATTTTTCTGCAGAGAGCAGAGATTTCTAGAGCAATTAGTTCTCTTACAAAACTGGAAATAGGAGTTTCTACCCACCAATACTATTAATAAGTAAACAGTAACGGCCTTGAACTGGAATCCCTGCTGTTCCTGATGCCACTTGAAGACCACATGGTTGCCACAGTCCCATCATGGAGCCTGTGGGTGTGAAAGATGCATCTTATGTTGAGTTGAGCCATTTCTCTTTTTTTCTTATCACACTTGAGCACTTGTGAGTCAATGGTCTGTCTCTTGCTTTCTCCCCTTCTCTCACTCTCCCTCTGCAGGCTGAAATGGGGGGTTTCTGGTGGACCTTGTCACATATGAAATTTGGTCATGCAGAATGAAATATTTAAGTGGTGTCAGGCTGCTAATTGTCCTGTCATCTGCACACGTTATGGGTGGCACCTGGGTGCACCTGGGTATGAATTGTGCATAGTTATGCTTTTTGCAAGGAGCCTGTGCCAGGGTCAGGGGAAAGCCAGCCTACAGATGGAGCAGCCAGTTTCTGGTGTCACTGCATGTGGGGACACACCCCACCATCAGCTCTTTGCAAGCTGCAGAGCTCACACAGTCACTTGGCACACAAATGCCACTCCAGGTCTCTGATCAGCATTTCCCTCCCCAAAATTTCATGGTGTGCAATGGACTTTTTATTTTGTACTCTGCCCTCTTCTGATAAACTCTACCACTGTCTTTTTCAAAGACTCTGGCCTGGAATTTTCAGACAATTATTCACAATTATGTCAGTTATTTTTCTATGTATGGCTGGGATGATTTCTCCCACATAAATTAATCTGTGTTTATTGATACTGACTTTTAACTGTGGCTTCATTGCCTGGCTACTACTCATTGTTATCTTTCCACAATAACTCACATTCAGGCTTAGATCAGAAAATCTTGGATAACTTGTAATACTTGATCATTGGTCATTTCACCCCTCACTCATTCTCTTTCCAGATGACTATGATTGCAGTTATCACCTGAAATACCAGCACAAGTTACAAGGTGTTGGGGGATTTTCAGGAACCCTTCTTCTGTTACATATGTCAGAATGTATAAATAAATGCAAAAATATGGACCCATATGTGTATGTGTGCATTCATACCATCCATTATTCTTCTTTTAACTTCCTATGTTTTTATCTGGTATGAATTCATAATAGCCCGTGACAATAAATTATTTGGAGATGTTACCAATTATCAGTGTTTTTCAAAACCCAGGTGCAGTGACCAACCCAGCTGCTCTGCCCCTCATGGTTGGCAATCCTTCCAAAATATCTGATAGAATTTTGAGGTAAAACTTTGCAAAAACTATGTTTGCTTCCATTGATTGACTGATCCATTGAACAATCTGTTGACAGAATCACAGACACACTGGCTGGGAGGGACCTCTGGTGATCTCTAATCCATCCTCTATTCAAAGCAGGCCATAAGAGGTGAGGCCAGCACAGCCTTTGTGTCACCTGCTCTGGAAAACCTCCAAGGGTGCAGTTTACACACCATCTCCAGTTACAGGTCCCAAAGCTGCCAGTCTGAGCCTTCTGAGCTGCAGCTGGGAACCTCCTCTGCTCCCTTTATTACTGCCTCTTGCTCTACCCTCTACCACTGGCAGCAAGAGTTTGTTTCCATTACTTATGGCTCTTCTTTCAGTAGTTTCAGTCTGGGGATTCTCCATCCTTGAAGATACTTAAAAGTGGAGCACACAGCTCTGAAGGTGACCCTATTTCAAGCAAAGGTTGGCGTAGGGGTCTCCAGAGGTGCCTTGCATCCTAAATTATTTCATGATTTTGCAATTAGGCTGAACTCTAATAGGTTCCTCCACAAGAGACATCAGTCCAAGGTGACATACTAGAAGGTGTCATCTACAAAAGCACAATTCTGGCATCCCAGGTGCTGTTGGAAATTTTCCTGGCATGTAGACTTGAGAATCCTTGGCACGTTGGATCAATGTGAACAAGTAGTTCATCCATGTGTTCTGTTAGTGTTTCTGGGATGTGCTTGTCTTGAGCAAGAGGCTGTAAATTGATATTTTGCCACTCTCTTATCTTGGATTGTCAGTCCATTTCTGGATCTGGTACTTTTTATAATAACATGGTGTCTGGAAGATGAAGCTCATGTCAGCCCTTACCAGCAGGGCATTCTCCTGAAGATAAAGAGCTGGAAAGCAGCATGTAGGAGCACAGAATCCTATCAGAGCCAGCAGCAAAACACTTAAACGCTGAAATAATTCAACATCTGCTTGGAGCAAGAACTATATGAAAGACACTGATGTGTCATAGACTTTCAGGCTGGAAGGGACTGTGATGTTCTTTCAGTCTGACCTCCCCCATGGTTCAACCATACAACATCATTTTGTATCAGCTCAGAGTTCCCAAATGAGCTTGTGTTAAAACTCTTAAGTGAAGGACTGAAGGACCCCATTTTTGGGAGATCATGGTAAGGTTATCCTCACAGCTGGGAAAAATACTCTCTATTTCAGTGCTTTAATTTGGCTTCCACCCTCTGGGATTTGTGTTGGTGGTTTCTTTTCGTTTGCTGGTTTTTGTTTTGTTTTATTTTTTTTCTGGATTAAGCATTCTTCTACTGCCAGGGTAAGTTTGGTTTCCAAGAAATATTTTGATCAACTTTCTTCCTTTTTTAATACCCTCCATAGAACCCAGAAGAACTATTTGTGGCTGGGCTGTAGACATTGTAGATAACCTTGACCTTTGTTTGTTTCTGCTAATAGTGATCCTCTGTAAAACAGAGATAATACCACTTCCCTCCCTCTCACAGGTGTTGGCTGTTCAAAAAAAGAGACCATTAACATTTCTCAAGTGCTACAGTGGGAAGCCAATATTAAAGCAGTCAAAGATCAGAGGCTGGATATTGCATTCCCAAACATGGTTTAGTGCAGCAATCTTATCTACTAGAAACTAAATTCTCTGATAGCACTAGAAGATATGAGTTGTATTTTCATATATGGATATTGTTGTTCTGAATGAAAAGGCATCATCTAAAAATGGTTGTGTACATCAATAACTGGATACACTTGAAATAGAGAAGGTATTTGGTGAGAGTAGGGGTTAATTGTTTTACCAAGGGACCTTGGGATAAGGCATTGCAGACCTTGTTAAGAGTACTTCTCATAAGAAAAGGCTTTTAAAAATGTAAAAACAGAAGCTGGTCTATTTGAGTCAGTTCATCTGTTTACTCTAGATGGGTCTTTTACTTGTAATGGAGCCAGTCATCTCAGCTATCAGCCACACCATTTACAGTCAAAGGCTAGACCAAAAATAGCTCCTAGGTCCTTCTGATTTTCTATTTTTGTCAATGATCTACTTAAATGCTGACTATATCCCACTTAGAACTCTCAGATCAATCTAATTGGCTAAGCATCACTGAGCTGCATGGTGGCGAGGCCGTGGATCACCTCTATATTTAAAATAAATGTATATGAGGTGTCCTTGTGGTGAGTGGCTGTGGCAGGCCTGGCACTGCAGGGCCATGGCTGGGGACTGGGGAAGATGCTCCACTTCAGAACAGGGCTGGTGTCTCCCACACTGCTGCTCTGTGGTGCAAAGCGCAGGGATGAGTCAAGGAAGGGGATGCTCTCCCTCTGCCGCCTCCCATGCTGGAGTCACCTCCTCCTGACAAGTCACCAGGGATGGATTCTGCTTTCCTGATGATGAGGAATGACTCAGTGGTGTGGGAGTGCTCTCAGCCATGTGTCGGGGAGCAGTCTCTGCTCTCAGCTCAGCTATGGCCATTGCCTGAAGGCCTGAGGAGGTGCTCTCTGTTGTCCACCATTTTTGGTTATTCATAAGTGATGTAGGTGGCTTTATTTATCTGGTGCTCCAAACACAGTGCAGAGCTGGTATTTGGGCTTGAGCAGCAGCCCAGAAATCCATCCACATTTCCATACACAGGGACTGAAAGGCTAATGCCTTTGCCTTTCTGCTACCCTGTTGACAAGTTATCATCAGCAGAGCTGTCTCCAAGTCTGTATTGCAGAAATAATTTATCCTCTCTGGCAAAACCAGATATTGAATCAGAAATATGAGCCTTCTTCCAGATTATTCCAGGGAGAAAGCTTTGTTCATGTGTCTTGTGTAGCTCCTGTAGATCTTTTGTAGGTTGACACAGAGTGGTTCAGCATTAACCAGCAGTAATCAGTAATTATTTAGCTGATTAGTTTCAGCTAAGCAGAAATGTACAAGACGTTGGGTCCAGAGTGATTATCTGCACATTTGCCTGTATAGTGCCAAAGAGTCTCACTTCTGACTTTCAAAGCAGGAGGAGATTTTTAAAAAATCCTCCCAGAGCCCACCGTTATTGTTTATGAGACTTACGTAGACTCAAAAGGAAAGTTATGGAAAAGCAAATATCCTCTTTATTTTTAAATAAGCAGCTAAAACAGATGAGTCCTCATGCCATCTTTGGGGAAGGGATTGGGCCTGGTCTGTGTTTGGGAGCTGTTGGGCACATCCGGGGGATTGTGCTCGGTGGCACTGAGTGCTCACAGCCTTGGTTTTGTTTGGAGAGCATGTAAAGACTGTGCATACTTTTATTTAATAAAAAACAAATCCCAGCACCAAGGAACCAGACACAAGAAGGTCCTGGTAATTTGGTCACAGGTCCCATGTAAGGTCATAACTGACCATGGCAAAACAAACAAGTTCTTTGATGTTCTTCTGTATTACTTTAATTAATTACACACTGAGAAACCCAACTCATAACCTAGGTCTCTCCTGGGTTAATAATTACAAAAACTGCTTTGGCAGAATCATAAGTAGCTAGGATTTTTTGTTGTTCCTTTCCTTTCCTTTCCTTTCCTTTCCTTTCCTTTCCTTTCCTTTCCTTTCCTTTCCTTTCCTTTCCTTTCCTTTCCTTTCCTTTCCTTTCCTTTCCTTTCCTTTCCTTTCCTTTCCTTTCCTTTCCTTTCCTTTCCTTTCCTTTCCTTTCCTTTCCTTTCCTTTCCTTTCCTTTCCTTTCCTTTCCTTTCCTTTCCTTTCCTTTCCTTTCCTTTCCTTTCCTTTCCTTTCCTTTCCTTTCCTTTCCTTTTTCCTTTCCTTTCCTTTCCTTTCCTTTCCTTTCCTTTCCTTTCCTTTCCTTTCCTTTCCTTTCCTTTCCTTTCCTTTCCTTTCCTTTCCTTTCCTTTCCTTTCCTTTCCTTTCCTTTCCTTTCCTTTCCTTTCCTTTCCTTTCCTTTCCTTTCCTTTCCTTTCCTTTCCTTTCCTTTCCTTTTTGAAGAAAAAATAAAAGGGTCTGGCATTTCCCCACCCACTCATCTTGGATTTAATTCAAAAGTACTGTGTTCAGGATAATATTTTGTCTTTGCCAAATGGGAAAATTTTGGATACCATTGTTGAATATGCGTGTGTTTTGTCTCTTCCTTCTGCTGAGGACATGCCCTATGTTTTTGTTAATGGTGTTCTTCCTGTTTTGGGCTTTTCTAGTATCCTATTAACATTATACACAATATATTAATTAACAGTGTTAGTTATAGGCAGTATGTAAACAGATTTTTTCTCAAAACTTCTGCCTCTGATACATGGCAAAAGAAATGTATTAAATGGGTAACAACCCCTAGCTCATGTAGTGTGCAAACTAAACACTTACTTTGCAGCAGCAACTTTCCTGCTGCTATTCTACACGTCATTCCAGTGGCATTAGTGCAGGATAGAAAAGGAATGGAAATTTCAGTTTTATTTGATTATATGATACGGGGAAAACTTGTGTGGCATCACTGGTTTGAATTTAATAGCATGAGCTCAGCTGATGGGTTGTTTCATTGCTCTTCACTGACCTGTCCTGCAGCTGAGGACACAGGAGGTCTGAGCAGACATTTCCTCTGTCTCTCTCAGAAAAAGGAAAAGCATTTGCCAAGGATATCTGGTCTCAGAAAAAAAAACCCAAAAAAAAAAAACCCCAAAAAAAACAAAACAAAAAAAAAAAAACCCAAAAAACATTTGTGAAGTTATCTTCTCTTTGGTAACAGCTTTGGTTTAAGCTGTTTGGTTTTTGTAAGCCTTACTTTTAGTAGAGAAGGTATCCCATGGTTGCCCAAGGTACATGAGAGCTGGACAACCTGCAGGTCCTTAACAATTTCTGGAGACTGTGACTGCACCTCATCAGCAAATTTATTGCATTTTTCTGTCCTTTCCCATGCAGTGGTGGTTGGGTGCCCCTGGCACACTGTCTGCTTCAGAGGTCATGGGGTGTTCTGGAAGGATGGGTGATCACCAGGTGAACAGGTTGAAAATAAATAAATAAGTGCCTGGGGGCTGTATCAAATTCAGGTCACCGTGTGTGTGGCAGGGAAGAGCACGGCAGGCAGAATGGACGGGAACAGATTTTGTTTAAATTTAGCTGCAGTGTTGTGGTTGGAAAAGGCTGATGAGAACTTGGCACTTAACTCCTCACCTCATACTGCTCCCCCCAGTAGGGTTGTCAGCCTCCAAACGCAGCCTTGCTGGTGGAGAGCCTGGGCAAACACCCTTTAAATAACCTCTTCCCTCCTGCAGACTGTTTTGCTGAGCTGTTCTGTTTCTTAGCATCCACAATAGTGGCCAACATTTTAGCATGTGGAGGGGTGCAAGTCCCAACCCAGAAGCAGGTGGATCATGAACTGCTGTGAACCTCCCTGTCAGGCAACCACCTTCTGCAATTTTGGGTGTGTTCCATGACTCCCCTCCCACCCCGTGGTCCAGGTAGGAGATCCACCAGGTAAGACAGGCCCATCTCCCATCTCTTGAAGCCAACTGCATCACAAGGCCACTCTGGAATGCACGGGAGCTGATCCCAGCTTCCTGTTCTCCTTGCTCTCTCCCAGCCCTCTCACTGCACAGGGCAGGTGGGATCTGGGCTTGTTGTTGACAGCTGTTTATCTCCTCAGCTCCACTTCCCATGCCAAGCCCCTCTGTTTGTCTTCTGGGATATGATGCCTCCAAGTATCCCCCGTGCAAACTTAGGTCAGGAAAAGCTGGCACGAGATTTTGGCCTCTGATGACCCCAGGTCCCCCACGACTACCCCCTCTGTGCAGGTCTGTGAACTTTCTTAGCTCAGAGCAAGTAAGGGGGGCCACTGGAAACTGTGCTGCCATCAGCTTCCTGTCTGCAGGGAAATTGTGGATTCCCCCAAACTGGTATTTTGCCAGAAAGCTACAGGGGAAACATTACCTTCCCCAAAACTAGGAGAATGCAATGCTCATCTGCATCCCAGGTAGAAGGGAAGCAAGCAAAGAGAAAAACCTTATTCCCTGCCCATCCTTCCCACCCCAAAGGAAATAGTCCTCTGACTTTTCCTATGCTGGCACATCCTAAGCACCAGTAATGTGATTTTTTTCTAGCTACATCCTGAGCCTCTCACTTTCCACAACAAAAATGCCAGTGCTGTCCCTGTCACCACCTGCAAACCTTCTAAACATGGCTGTTGTCCCCACTCATGGGATGGGGACAGGGCTATCCATTTTGTGTAGTCCTACAGAAAGCACATCAGCTCCAGTGCAAATGAGCAATGGATTTCACTGGGGAGAAGAGCTGCAGACTGTCATCTCATCATGGCTGTTTTCCATGCTGCTATATTTGTTTTATTTTTGGTGACAGAATTAATGACCCCTCAAATGAGTATTTAAAGCTTCCTTTCTTTTTCAGTTTAATTGGAAAAAATAAAGGTATTTTCAAAAAGTTGTGTGCCCCTGTTTTGTGAAGTAACAACCTGGTTTTCATCCCTTGTCCTTCCAGGCTACATCCACCATGCCCAGTGCTTGTTTTCTGCCCCTAGTATTCAATTGCAGAGTGTGTTAAGCACCCTGAAGAAAGAATCCTCACTTGTGTCTGTGCTGCTCAGTTCAGGTCAGCAGGGCTTGCAATAGAGATGGACCTTGAAATGGACCTTGGATGTGTCGCTGGTATCTTTAGACCTTCTTCCAGGAAAGGAAGGAGAACGCTTGGTCTCTCCTTTCTGTGCCAAGATGAGGTCAAAATGGTGCACTGAAAAATGAATAATTGCTTCTGGTCTGAAGTTTTTGGAAGCCTAATGCCGAAAATATGAAGGTTTAGGGTAGTGTTTTTGTTCACACTGCAATGGCCAGGAATTGTGTCCTCATTGAGGCTGCAGAGCTGAATGCCAGTGAACTGTGCATTGTAGGAGCTGGGGGAGCTGGGGCTGTTACTGCACTCCCAGTTTTTAAGTCCCTTTTCCCTCTCTTCCTCCCTGCACAGGAGACGAGCCCAGCTGCCTGCCTGGGGAGAAGACCTCTGTCAAAGCACGCTCACTGACAAATGAAAGCCCCCTGCACTGAGATTATGAGGAACTCTCTGGTCGTGGGAACCTTTAGAGAAGGATATATGAGCCTCCCCCTCCTGCCCTGGCAGTGACCCCGGCTCCAATCCCAGTCCTGCAGCGTGACCACAACTGGGGCAGCTTGTGACTGCTCTTGGCCACAGACCCCAGGGCCTCAGAAGGTGAAATGTGAGGACAGAGCTCTGGACATGACCACACCTGATGGACATAAGGTGGGAAAAGCTGCTGGAGCATCCTCATACAGTGACCTTTGAGGAGCAACATCACAGAGAAATGCCATGGCATGGTGAGGAATGGCATTGAGAGCTGCTGGCCATCAGGAAGGAGTCTAAGGGAAGGTGAGCACCTTTCCAAAACAGAGCATGTTGCTGCTGCCTGTGGCACTGCCTTGAAAAAGTAATAGGTTATGTGTGTGGGGAGAAAAAACTATTGAAAATAATAGCATAATTGGCTGTCTGGCAGGCTCAAACTTCAGCAGAAGCTGTGATTATACTTGTCACTATCTGTTAACCTTCAAAACAGGTGCTGTGCATTTGAGGTGCCAAATTGGTGCTCAGGCTGCAATCTGTGTGTGTGACAGGAGCATGGGCTGGAGGAAGGGCTGGGGGCCCTGCCAAATGGGCACAGGGCAGAAAGGGGATGGTCCTGGGCAGGCAGAGCGTGTGACACAAATGGATTTGGCTGGCTTTGAAAGGGGAGCACATCCCAGCAGTGCTGGGACCCAGCAGGACGTGTCCACAGCTGATGGCAGACGTGCTTCAGTGGGGACCCTGGCAAAGGGGTTCTCTTTTGTAGGCTGATTTAGCCGCTGAAGGGTTTGGGCTAGGTTCATTAAAGTTCCCAGATTACAGAAATCTGTAGTAATCAGCTGGAGGAACCTTGACTCCTGACACGGTTTTGAATTTTTACTTGGTTTTAGGAATTAGGACTATAATGCTTTGTTGCACTCTTGGTCCACCTCAGTGTCTTGCTTTAATATGTTTATTCTTGTAAGAGCCATACAAACTGTTAATATTTTGTGTTTAATATTTTTTTTAGTAAACAAATGAAAATGCAGTATTTCAACGAAGCAAAAGAAAAAAGAAAAATAAGTGTTTTATTTTTTCTTCCATGGAATATTTTCATTATAAACCTCGTTATGACAAGTGTGTTGGGGTCTTGCAAGGCTGCATTGCTAAGTAAGTCAACAAGCATTGTAATGCTTGGCATGTGTGGAAGGTGAGTTAAAAACATTATTTGGGAAGATTAGGTAGGGCTCTGTAGAATACCTAAAGAATTTGAAATACAAGACTTTGAAGAAAAATGTTGGGAATGAAGATCAGGAGATTGTAAGGTGCTAGTCACTGGCATTTGGCATGGCATGCAAAGCAAAAAGACTGTCAGCACACTTAAAAATCGCCTCATCTTGTCTAACTTAATGTAATTAACTTTAAAATTCAAACTCAATCAGATGAAAATATGCTGATACCACATGTATGAGCAAGATAACTTTGTGTCTGAGTTCCACCATGAGAGTCTTTTTAAAGCAATCCATGTCAGGTTATCTGAGTGCTTTTAAAATTACACCTGTATCATGCCCTTGTCCCAAATAAGAACAGCTCAGAAACATTCTCATGTGAATGTGTGTGACAGTCATCAAGCAGAAATAGCTGATTGTTGACACAACAACAAGTTTACTCTAATTGTTGATGAAACTCCAGAGCTGGTATTTTTTATTCCTGCTACTGTTTATTAAACAGATGTGGGTTTGGGTGTGAAGTCAGCAGGTGTGGAAAATCTGTTTGTACCATCAGAGTTGGTGCTGTGGGGCATTGTCTCAGTTTGGGGTCTTCTTTTATACTGTATTTTGGAATATTGCAAATCATAATGTGATAACCAAGTACCCATAAACAGTCTCCTGGCAGCTTATCTTGATGATCAAAGATGTGGTGCAAATGTGCCTCCTTCCCTCAGGTGTTCTCATGCGCCTCCCACTCTGCTCCTGAAAGTGGGAGAGTTCACACTGAAGGTTATGATAACTCAGGTTATGACCTGAGCAAAACCTGCTGTCATTTCCAAGCTCTCTGCTGCAGGACAGGGGTGGCTGTGCTTCATCTCTCCGAGGAGCCCAGTCTTGGTGCAAGGGATTTGCAACCCCTGCACGCCTGGCTCCCATGCTCTTATTTCCCAGCTGGAGGTGGAATGGCACACACAGCATTTGGGAGAAGGCTGTCCTTTTCCTTCCTTCAAGAGAGTCAACAGGCACATCTAGAATTAAGGAGGAATGAATTCTCATAGAGAGCCAAAAGCAGACTGATATCAATGCAAAACTTTGTTTTTACTAATTCTTGAATAGTGCTTGCAAAAATCTTGGTGTAGCTGCACCTCTGAGACATCAAGATTTGAGAGGAGAGCTGTGAAGCAGAGGAGTTTATAAAAGCTGAGGAACTATGGGGTCTTTAAAAGAACATTTCCTTTAAAGTAGTGAGCAATGCCTTCTCTATGTCCCTAAGGAGAAATTTTATTAAAAAGAAACACAGATTGAAGTATTGCCTTGGAGAAGAGGTCTCTGTTGTCCTGCTGCAAAACATTGGATCAATTTCTCTGAAAAAAATTAGATGTTAAAGGGACTTGTGTGGAAATTATCCTGCTGACGAGAGTGAGTGCCTTCTACAGGAAAATAGCTCTCAGACTGTGTTGATTCCATTTCCACTGACCACAATGGAAATTTAGGCACTTTGCTGTGCTCCCGTGTCCTAATATTGGATCTCAATCCCACCCCTCAAGTTACAGACAGTTTTAAAGCAGGTGTGATGGTTCAGAGATTGAAAGTGAGTTTCATCTCCATATGGTGAAAGGGCTGTTGGGAAACGCAGAAATCGCGGCACAAAGCGATCGGCAGCTCGAGCCACAGAACTCCCTGAACTCCGTAACCTGCCATTGCACGCTCCATCTGGGAGTGGGGATTATTGCAGAAAGTTCAGGACAAAAAGGGAATTTATCTCTTCACCTCTAGGAATTGATATGCCTTATTTCAGCAAAGAAATGACAGATTTAAAAGAAAAAAAAAGTGGAAGCATTTCAGTTATTTTTGGAGACCATGCTTCATGCCTCTTTCTGACTTGGGTGGAAATTAGATGGAATTGACTGTTTCTCTTCCACTTCTTTATTTCTTTATATCAGAGGTTAATTACTGAAGCCTATGTAACAATAGAGAGAAGAGTATTTGTATCAGCTATGGATGTCTACAGGTGTTTTGGATTGCACTGCCTTAAACCATTCTTAAAACAGGCTACTGACAAAAAACTATTACTTCATCACCACAACTAAATAAAAATTTTACAGATTACAGCTGGTAATTTTAAGTTTAAAATTAGGTCAAATTGTACAAGCACTAATTAGGACCTCCTTCATCCTTCTGAGACTGATAACAAATATTTTTCAAAGAATGTAAGTCTGTATTTTGTGTCACATTTTTCTAAACCCCAAATATTTCTGACTTGGTGAATATGTGGAATATTTCCCATCTTTTCTGGAGATGAGAACAAGTGAAATCAACAGGTCTTATCTGCCTCTGTCTTTGGCAGTGATTATAACAGCAACTTTTAGAAGCTCTGTTTTCAATAAATTGCAAAATATTTAGAATACCTCCTTGAAATCTTTAGTAGTTAAGTCTTGTAAAAATTTTCTGTTATTGCAATCCTTAGTGAGTGCCAGGATGACAGATTTATACTTATTTCATCATTTCCTTCACCCTGTCCAAACATTGCAATAGTATTTGCTTTCTCTCATGTTTCTGCCACTGCTGGGCCTGAGTTACTAAAAGCAGCATCCAGAGGATCTTGCTAACCTGCACTTTTAGTAGTCCTGGTGCCACCTATCTGGTTGTTAAAAAGTTACTTTAGTAGTGACTGTTTTCCTTCCATTTTGATTATGGCCTGAGTAGAAAATATTCATTCTTTTCTTATGATATGAGCATGTCCTGGTTTATTCCTGGGAAGAGAAAGAATACATTGATTTTCTGCATTATTACTGACTATTCTGGTGCTCTTACTATTCATGGGCTTTCAGTATTAGTAGGGTTACTCTTGGTCCCAATGGACTCAAACATCTGCTCCTTACTGTCTTTTTTTTTTTTTTTTTGTCCATATATACTTTCTTGCATCCTTTTGCTTCCTTATTAATTTTGTATAGCTCCAGGATGTATTTTCAGTGTTTACAACATTGGTCTTATAAACATCCATCCATTATTATTGCTTATTTTGCATCCTTTTCTAGTCTAGATTTTGGAAACTTGCTTGCTTCCTTACTTACAGTTTTAGTCTCATTTTGTTGTTGTTATTTGGTTATTTTTACATCTAGCTAAATAATTTTAAACTATTCATTGCATGCATCACATTTAGTCTCCAGTCCTTCCTTACAACTGGCTTGTACTTGTTTCAGCTTTGTGAACCTGGTTGTGTTGAATACCATGTGTTCTTAACTGGCGCAGACAGGGATCCAACATAATCATTTCCACCTTAGTCACCGTTAGCTTTTATTTCTTGGTTAGAAAATTGTCATCCATGATTTGTAGAAATTCCAGAGGAGTTACTACTGCCAGCAGGAGATTTTGATATATATCATCCTGAGTCAATTTTCCCATGACAGTCCTGCACCCATGGTAGATAAATGGCTTTGGAGCTGCCCCACCTAATTTTGAGGGTGGTTTAGCATTGAGGCAGGCAGCTATTATAACCTCATTTTGTGCTTTACCCATCTGGACATGATCAACAAGCAGTCAAAATCATTTGCTCCTGAGCTATCACTGCTACAGAAGAAATTAATGCCAGCCTTGGTCTCTTTTGCACACCTGATGCTGCTCTGGAAGGTTACAGTCACTGCCTCCACCTCAAGCAAAAAAGTAGATAATTTCACTGGGTCTCATTAGCAGGAATTAAAAATAACAGTTTGACAAAAAATTTTGAGAAATAATTCACAAATGTTGATGAGCATTTTAAATTGTTCTTCCAAGATTATACTTTTGCATATGAAACCTGTGTTTTCCCATCTTCTCACTAACTTTAGTTATAACACCTATAAAATGCTTTATCTTTTAATAAAAGTTTTGTTTGAAAAGTTGTGAATGAGAGAGATATAAGTAAATTGCTTTCACAAGGCTTCGTTCTGAACGGGGCTCTTAAAACATGGTAAGGATGGAAGCAGTGATAACTTCAGAGGCTGAGTTATAGTCGGTGTGATGATTGTTCTCATTAGCAAAGGCAAGAAGAAACTCTGTAATCAGAAAAAACTGAAGAAATTAAAGTGATCCAGAACAGGATCCTTTTGCATTCTGCTTTTGCTTATTGGTAAGCCCAGGCCCTCACCACCTCTTTGGGTTCAGCAGACCACACATGGAAGAATTCACAGCATTTAGTGTCAATTTTCAGCATTTGAAACTGCTGGTTCAGAAGGGGAACACAGGAGGGGGGTGACATCTCTGGGAGCAGGAGGCCCCATGGAGACACTGCTGTCCTCGAGGTGGAAACTTTCAAGTCCCATGCCCAGGGGCTAAATGTTACTGAAAGACAAATATTGACTACTGACAGAGTTTGGAGAAATTCATGTGGATATTTCCAAGAGTTTATGAATTAACCAGAAATGGAGATAAGTCCTATGCTATCTATTTCATCAGCTAAGAAACTGTTGACTGAAGCCTAATGTGAGCCAAGTACCTACATGAACTGTGTTTCAAAGAATTAATCATATCTTCAGATGTGGAACTTGCTAGTTAGTTTAATTACTGTCTTTTTTTTTTTTCTTTCAGTAGCTAAATGGATCCAATGACAATTCATTTTTTTAATAGATGAAAGAGAAGCAGGCTTCAAAACAGATAATGAATTTTTTCTAACTTGTCTGGAGACTGAAGAGCCATAATTCTGATTGATCAGATATGGTCTATTTCAGAGAGGCACCAGATGTGGTCCAGATTTTAAGTAGATGCTGCTA
Source organism: Vidua chalybeata (assembly GCF_026979565.1). Classification (NCBI taxonomy): domain Eukaryota; kingdom Metazoa; phylum Chordata; class Aves; order Passeriformes; family Viduidae; genus Vidua; species Vidua chalybeata. The sequence continues at coordinate 65,644,718 of NC_071533.1, forward strand.
CTGTCAAAATGCATTCGCTCCCTCCTGGTGTAACAAAGTGAAGTCCATCTGTCTGGAGTTGTGCACTTTTTTTAGTGGTAATAACAGTTAACATCAACAATAAGCTTTGTCTCATTAGTATCACATAATCCCTACTACCAAGTCCCCAGTTTCTGGTCTCCATATTATCTGCCATGGAAAAAATAAAGACCACAGCAGGAGCTAAGAAGGTCAGCGCATTCTCAGGGTAATCAGCTGTAGTAAATTCAATTCTGACAAGACAAGGCTTGCAAATGTCTGGGGAATTAAGGGATCATCTATAATTTCATATGTTGAGTGGGAAAGTGTCCTTCCAAACATTTATTAATTACAGATGAGGGTGTGTATGGTGATCATCCTTGGAGAAATTTCTGCTGAAGCAAAGCAAGAAAAACAGATTTAACTGTTTGCTGCTATTTCTAAAGAAAAAGTACTGATCTTCTCACTTGGCCTTGCGATGGTTTCAGTCAGTATTCTTTCTCTCCCAGTGTTTATTTCTCTGTCTTAGCAACAGATGCCTGTCACCCCTTATGAAACCTTTTGCATAAAGGGTTCCCACTGCAACCAATGGAGGAACTTGGCTTTAGTCTGGCTCAGTGCCCTCACTCCAGGGTTTGCACTGCTTGAGAAGTAACAAGTAAAGAGCAACAGACTAAAGAGCTTCACATTTAGAACTGAACTTTTCACTTGAAGATCTTGGAGCACTTTGGAAAACTTAATTACTCCCCTTTGAGGTCTATGTTGTTCTTTCTGTTTTACAGATGAGGAAATTAAAGCAAAGGGAGGTCAGAAGCTAACATTTTCCAACTTGGGCAACTGAAGGTAAGTGCTTACATCCACACCTTCCTTCCTCGAGAGGAAGTCCTCAACACTTTCACACTCTTTTTGCATCTGTTTTTTGAAAGTGTTGGCTATATCTTAGCCAAGAGCTCTCCAAAAGTCACCAGAATTGCTGAAAAGGCCATTAAATTGTATTAAAAATAAGAGATGTAAAGTGTGTAGCTCATTTCCCTTAGTGTAACCAAGACTGAGGAGGAGCAAGGTGAACAAAATGCATTGGGGACTAAATATCCAGGGAGGAAAAGAACTTTTTAAGTAAAAAAATAAACTTGCCACGAGAACAGATTGATCTCAGTTAAACACAAAGCATGTGTTTAAGCATGGATTGAAAATTAGGAGATTTGTAATAATCAGAGGAGTGAGGTCTGAGGACAAATGGGGTGCTTGGGGGAGAAGAATGTCACTCAGGTTGAGATGAAGTTGGATCAGAGTCTAAGAGAGAAGAAGGGATGCTCTACCAGCATTTCCAAGGGACTGGACAAGATGGCCCAGCATGTGGTTCCATGTTGTGCTCACAGTATTGCAAACCAGGTTCTTAACCCACACATAAACTCCAGGACAAACCAGTCTTCCTCCTTGCAGGGGCCCCTGGGTGCTTCTTCTTTAGGATTTAGGTCATTTGGGTAGGAAAGTGCTATTGGTGCCACAGGAAAAAAATGAGTACCTGGTGACATCAAATACCGCTCTCCCTTCAGACCTGCAGTGCCTCGTATGCCAGATTGCAGCTATTGTATGAAGAATTTTCAGTTCCTTTTTGTGCCTGGCAGCTGATTGAAAGTTCATATTATTTATGGCAGAAAACAGCAGTGTACTTTTGAGCCTGAGGAAGCTGGGAAAGTGCAGTGGGTGTCAATCAATTAAGCTATTCAACTTATTTATGAAACAGGACAAAACAATGTATAGGATATGAATTCCCATCTCAATAGGATCCCCCCTGATATAAAATGTCAGAGCTGAAAAAGGGTCAGCTCATGACCCTTGAATATTCTTTTAAACTATTTGCAAATCAATACCTCTTCTCTGGGTTTGTGCAGGGACCATCATTCCCTTTTATTATAAGTCACGGGGCATAGACTGCTTATCAGGGAGTATGGAGACAGATCACTGCACTAAAGCAGCAGCTGGCTTTGGAGACTGGGCCTGACTCTCATTTCTGGGGGGGGCTCACTTCACTCTACTCTGGTAGAGCAAAAGACTTTAAAGTGAGCATAATTATGTGTTTTGCTGACTCTCAGGCTCCTTAATATCTGCTGGAAAAGCAAAGAAGTCCTTTGCCATGCATGCAGTTGGGCTTATCTCCCTCTTACTAGTGCCTATATCAGCCAGGAACATCATCTGCCATTTTCTCTTCCATTTTTTTTTTTTGTGTCAGGAGTCTGCTGTGTCCCTGGGTTTTGGGGCTGCAGTCCCAAATTGTCACCCTCTCTTTCTTAGAAATAACCTGCTGTACAGGTAGGGCTTGAATGGACAGATGGCCTGATCCTCAGCTGAGCATCTGGCCTATTAAGCTGTCTAAAAAGGCATCATCTTTACAAATCCCAGTCTTAATCTCATTGCCCACTGTGTGACCCATGGGGGTTTCAGATCAGTGCCAAAGAGGGGAAGAGGAGGAGAAGGAGGGCAGCTGGAGGATCCGTGGAGTCAGGGGAAGGGAGGTGCCTGCAGGGCTGGGGATGTGACCATTTCTCACCATGAGGAGCTGGAGAAGGTCAACAGTCCTGGCTACCTCGAGCTCTCCTGCAAGGAGGACGAGCACAAAATGAATCCTTGAAATAGTGGTCCTGGCATTTGGATAGGTTTGTCTAAGGGACCTCCCACTGAATCTTCTCATGGCACCTTCTTTATCCATGCAAAAACATGGCACCATCCCAGGGCCTTTCAGCAGCATTCGGGCCAGCTCACGCTGAGACAGGTGAACTGAGGATAGAACAACAGAGGGAATGCCCACTTGCCTGCTGAGGTTTATCAATGAGAGCTTTTTGCCAAAGGGGGATGAAGAAGACAGCAATTTGCAAGGAAGGGGGTTGTTCATGCCAATGATCCCATCTCCTAACAGCATGCCATTCCTCATGGGTTATCAGTGTATTCAGCTTTTGTCTAGAAGGCCAGCAGTGGGGTATATCCTGTGAAAAAGGGGCTCTTCCCTTCATTTTGTCTGTTAAAGAACAAACCTTGAGGTAAAAATTTGATAGTGTTAATAGCACGTGAAAAAGGGAAGAATTTCCAAGTTGAACTTGCATAGCACTGAGTTGCCTGAAAATGGTCAGCTATGGACTGGTTTTGAGGTCGATCAGGTCCAAATAGAAGATAATTTAGAGCAGATTTGGATCTCATTCTATTAAAGACATTACATTTACCATTTGAGTTCCCTGAGATTTTCCCCTCAAAAAAATCAGAATGAATTCCTTAAAAACTGAGTAGCCACAGATGCATTCAGTGCTGTATGGTAACTAAGCATAGAGATGGTACCCTTCTGTTTTTCAAATCTAAAATATTTTAATGTATTTTTGAAAAATCAACATAGCAATCTCTTTTTTTAATTCAACACATTTTAATACCTGAAAAAGTGAGTTATTCTGATATTTTGAGTTTGTGCTGCTGGAAAAAATGTATCAGTGAAAGTCTCCCCTACATCTGTAAAAGAAAATTTGGACTCTACTTCATCTGCAGCTTTGCTTGCAGAAATTCTGGTGCAGGCCTGTAATGATGGATGGTAGGAAACGTGAAACAAAAGCCCCCAAAGAATCTGAATCTCTTGTTGTTTGGATTTTTTTAAACAGGATTTTCCTTTAATTAGTGAATCTTGGAGAAATCCCTATTCACTTGGGTCTAAGACACGCAATAAAATCCTACATCAACCCAAAAAGGCCAAAAGGAAAATGAACCTCTAAACATGAGCAGGAATATAATACAAGCTTTTTTTCCCCACTTATTGCAGACAGCCATTCTTCAAATTTAAGTCAATCATTCTAAATCTTTGTTTCAGGCTTTCATCTAGACATGTTATTTTTGGACATTCTTAACTTTAAATGCATATAGAGTTCTCTAAAATACTATTATAGAGTTCTCTAAAATACTATTCAAAAGGACAATTCACAGATACAGCTTAACTCTGATATGCCCAGAAAGGTGATACAAACACATTTCCCCCAAATAATGAATGAAAATTGTTCATAATCAAAATAAGAAACAAGCTATCATTAGCTATCAATTCACAATTAAGATAAAGAAAGCAAGTCCAAGAATAAGAAAGAAATATCTATGTTCTGTTTATAGGCATGTAAGCAATATCTTTAATATGACATTCACTGGAAAACTTTCTAGAGAGTTCTTTAATCGAAAAGTGAAACAAAAGTGGGTAAAAACGTCTCAAAAACTGGAATATGAATACAGAAAGGGAAATTTCCAGTCAGCCCAAGGTTTGTTATTAATAGAAACTTGCCACACAATACTTCTTAGAAATAGATTAGGAGTTGAAAGTTCACCATGATGTAGCTATAACAAAAAAAAAAAAAAAAAAAAAAAAAAAAGCTGATGAATCGCAGTTGTTTCCATCTAAATAAAGAGTAACTAACCAAGGAACCATCTGTCGGTGTATGATTACCAACTTTCTTTTTGTCTTTCAAAGCAGCCTGAGAAATCAAGGGCACTGGGAGTAGAAGGGAGAGCACACACACGCTGCAGGCTTGCCAGCAGCCAGCCCAGAGGGTCTGATGTGATCCTTGCCTTTTTCTCTTGGTGCACTGATTTCACACTGCTGGTTTTCATCTGGCATTTCAAATACACACTACACACTGATAGCGCTTTTCTGCAGTAAATGTGGGTAATTTTGGTGTAGTTGAGAGCTGAAAAGTAAAACTTTTCTAAGAGAGGAAAACCTCAAAGTCCCCTCTCTCAGTTTGTTAAATCCACAGAATAATATTAATTCATTTTTCCCCCTGTTATTGAACAGCAAAAAGCCTCAGTTACCCTGAGAAAGCATATCCTTAATGGTTTTCTTAAGCCTGAATGCCCTACTAGCAGTAAGAAAGACAAAGCAATAAGATCTAAGGCCTTTTAGTCTCTAAAAACTGTGTAGGTTTTCATGCTGGAAAAATGAAGGATTTATTCCTTTTTCTCAGTCACATGAATTCAGGGTCAATGTACAATTTCTCATTTTGTTTCTATTCCAATGACCACCTATTTTGGGGTGCTTTATTCCCCCAAACCCCATCTGACTCTGATCAAACTCGCCGCATCTGGCTCTTTGTTGCTTTGCAGACATTGCAACCACAGCCCACACAAAACCCAGCACCCACAAACCACCCTTCCTTTGTGAAGGAAGAGAGATGGATACCAAGAGATTTGCCAATGAAAGCCTGCTTCCATCCTACCCCAAATAAAAATTTTTATGCTATATTTTTACAAATCCCCTGCCCATGACTCCATGCCTTGCCCTCCCTCAACTCCTCCAGCCGTTCTCACGCCCCAGGTACCCTTGCCTGAGGCTCAGCCCGCTCAGCTTCTCTCCCTGCTGCATTTCCCCTTGTCCCCAGCCCTTAATCCATGCTTCCCACCTCTGACCCAGTGGCTGGAAGCAGGTGGAAAGGCAGGTGATAATACAAATATTTATGTCAGGAAGTCTGCGCTCTGAAATGTTTCCTGGTGGAGTTGTCACACTTAGAAAAAATTATAAGAAAAATAAATCCAATCCCAAAATACCTGTACAAATGCACAGAGAGGTATATTTCCTTTGCATGGCCACCAAAACAAAGAGTCCCTCTGAATAATCAATACTAAACCTCAGGAGCATGAAATTCAACAGACCTGAAATTGCCAGGATCAGCTACTCAGTGAATTTCTACAATAGGGAGCCAGACAGCAATTACTATCCTACAACTCCAGGAGTAAAGCAACTATTTACATGTACATCTTGTCAGTTCAATATGTTGGTTTCTGACTCTTGTCAAGTGTAAATGGGAACAGTCCTAACAAAATTTCTATTTGTTTACATAATATTCTGATTTACATGTTAGTGTTGCACCAGCCAGTCCAGCATTTAGGTGCCAGTGAATATCCTATGGCCACAGATTTAAGCAAATAAAACAATTTGCAAGCAGCTCTAATAAGCACCATCCCACTGCCTGCCTGGAAAATCTTTCAGACTCATTAAGCAGTCAGCAAATAAGACACATTTGTCTCCCATTAAAGAGTAAATTGGAAATACTGAAAGGAAACCTATGCATGGCTGTGATTTGTTAGAGAGTGTATTAGCAGAAGCAGCCACAGTATGTTTAGCAGTTGGGTATGAGTTAAAGCAGGAACTGGAGTGAGAGGAACTATTTTAAATTGTCTCTATTAATAATCTGAAAGTACATTTAAAACCATCAGCAGTCACAGCCATCTTTGACTCTTCCAAGAGGAAGTTGCCATTTGTTGCAGAGCCGCTGTTGCTTTTATTTGACACTCAATATGTGTTTTCCCCACAGTATTAGATATCTTGGGCTCTATCCAGGACACATTTGGAAAGGAACTGATCCCTGTAGTTCCTATGCAACGATGAGATTTACTACTTAGGTCGATATGTATCTTCAGTGAGTCAAATAAACATAAGAAACATTAATTAGGGCTGCTTGCTGAATGTAGATTGCATTCACACAGCCTGATAGGGTAGCTGGTGGGGCCAGGCTGGTTCAGCCAAGGTCTCACTGGGTGAGACAGGCAGCAACCAGGGCTTGGATCAGCTCTGGGCTGAAAAATAACCAGCCCTGTTGATCTCCCCTCAGGCTGAAAGCTGACTTTGGGAAACTCCTTGGAGTTTATCTGAATTTAACGAATTAAGGCATAAAGCTCCAACCTTTTCTGGATAAAGAGAGTTTTGAGATAATTTAGGGACATGTCAGCAGTAGAGTGGTGCTGTGATATTAAAACTGATGCTTCAACACACCATGGTACTCGGACATATATGTGTAAGTGAGTGCTATAAAATCTTATCTTTAAAATATTTTAGAATCAGGTTTTCATCTAGGAAGGGTGGAAGAGGGGTCCATGAGTGTTGCTGATTTCTGTTCTCAGCCCTGCATTAACTGTGGTCTCTAATGACAGACACAGGGCTTCTGGAGCTCTTTGCCTCCGGGTGCCCTGAAATAGAACACCCTGTTTCAGAAATCACAACAGCTTTCCCTTCCCTCAGCTTCTGAGTCCTGAGTCCTTGCAATCTCAGAGAGGAAAAGTTTTGTGGAGGCACTTCCCAAAGAACATGCATGGCCAGTACAGGCCAGCATGTATCAATGCAATCACAAGCACTTTTTAAATTATTGGACACCTTGTGTTGGGGAGTCTCACCTTAGAGAGACTAAGTCAAGTCTTAGCAGAGTCACTGTAGCTTTCACCAAACTCAAACTGGACAGAGGAAGTCTTTGGTGACCTACCTAGAGGACTGTAATCAGGTTTTTTAGTGTCCTGATTGTACTGGGGCTGTGATCAGTTCTTTATCTGCTTGTTTTTAATTTTTTTAATTATTCCCTTACCAGTGTTTCCAAGGGCCACCCCCGCTGAGGTTGCATGAGAGGGCCCTAAGGCATTTCAGCTGCTGCTGGGTAAAACAGAACACTGCAGGGTCTTCAGCGTGGGAGCTGCTGAGCATTGAGGAGGGAACAGGTAAGGCTACAACCCCCTCATGTCTTCAGCAAGTCAAATATGGGTGAGACTCTCTTGCTCCAACAACCCCCTTCTGCAGCACACACTGGCTGAACACATACAAAGCTCCCAGTACTGTTTGAGTTGTCTGTACCATGGGGCTTTCTAGGTCAGATGATTTTGCCAGAGGAGATATCTATTTTAACATTTTAAACATTATTTTTTACAGCCTCACTTCTGCCAGTGTTGTGTTAACTCCCTGCAGACTTTACAGAGGTGGCTTTGAGAAGTGTTGGTTCCTGTGTGAGTGGGGAGGAGGAGTGGAGCAAGGCAGATCTGCATCCTTTTAACTTTGCTGCAGAGGATCTGCATCTCTGCTGCAGAAGAGTATCTCGCTGACATTAAGGTATCCATCATGAAAACTGGAGGGCAAATGTGGCTTTTCCTCACTGACTGGGGCACAGACTTTTTTGTAATGTCCTGATTACCTCTCTCTGGATGCTCCCTTGTCCTTTGCTGGTGGGATTGAGGTGCACCCTTTCCCACCCTTGGCTGTCACAACACGTCAGCAACACGGAATACAGAGGATCTCCTTTGGCATATCCCTGATATAGCGAATCATAGAAACATTAAGGTTGGAAAAGACCATAAGTTCATCAAGTCCAGCTGTTAACCCACCACCACCATGTTCACTACTAAACCATGTCCTCAGCTGCCACATCCACACATTTGAACACTTCCAGGGATGGTGATTTCACAGCTGCCCTAGGCAGCCGATTCCAATACCTGATCACCCTTGCAGTGAAGAAATTTTTCCTAATATTCAATCTAAATTTTCTCTGGTGTAACTTGAGGACATTTGCTTTTGTCCTGTCACTTGTTATGTGGGAGAAGAGCCTGAGCCCCACCTCACTACAACCTCCTTTCAGGGAGTTGTAGAGAGTGAGAAGTTCCTGAGCCCCCTTTTCTCCAGGCTAAACCTCCAGTCCACTCAGTGCCTCCTTGTAAAATTTGTGCTCCAGACCATTCCCCTGCTCCACTTCCCTTCTCTGGACTTACTCCAGCACCTCAATACCTCTTTGGTGGTAGGGGCTCAAACTGAATCCAGGATTCAAGGTGTGGCCTCACCAGTACTGAGTGCAGGGGGAAATCATTGCCCTCATCCTCTATATGGGGCACATCCCCTTCCTGTGGGTGCTGGAAGGATTTGGAACAACTTAAGTGCTGTGTGCTGGATGAAGCCTTGTTGTTTGAGTGAGATCCCACATCTTGACAAGGTTTTCTCAGCAGGGCCAGGGACGAGGAGCAGCCCTCATGGGCAGTAAGCATCTGAGCCAGGGGACATTGCTCACCAATCCACCTCTACCCACTGTGGATAGCCAGAGGGTAGGGTAAGGATAGGAGAGTTCCAGAAGAATCATTTTAAAAAGAAGAATGAGGTCACATTACTGAGGATGAGATCAAGGAATAAAATAAGCATGTAGGGCACAAAGGTTTCCATGCTAAATGAATTACAACCAGTGTGGAGTGCTAGGATACAAGGAGAAAGGTGCTATAAATACAGTAAAGTAAGAGAAAGACAGCAGCAGGCAAAAGCCCATTACCTAATGAGGAACAGGAGTGGTACAGATGACCTAGAGAAGGCAAACATATTTAACACTGTTTGCCTCACTTTTCTCCAACAAAAAACCCCAAATGCTTCACAGTGATATAAAGCTGGCAAGGCACGAGACAGAAGAGAAAAAGAGCAGACAAGGGACATCGTGATTAAACTGAATATATTCACCAGAGGATATAAAGGAAAGACACCAGATGAGGGAGGGGATTCTGCTCCTCTTCTCTGGTGAAACCCCAACTGCAGAGCTGCATGCAGCTCTGGGATCCCCAGCATAAGAAGGACATAGACCTTCTGAAGTGAGTCCAGAAGAGGCCATGAGAATGCTCAGGGGGCTGTAGCACCTCTCCAGTGAAAATAGGCTGAAGGAGTTGAGAAGAGAAGAGAAGAGAAGAGAAGAGAAGAGAAGAGAAGAGAAGAGAAGAGAAGAGAAGAGAAGAGAAGAGAAGAGAAGAGAAGAGAAGAGAAGAGAAGAGGAAGAGAGAAGAGAAGGCTTCAGGGAGACCTTAGAGCAGCCTGCCAGTACCTGAAGGGCTACAGGAGAACTGAAGAGGGACTTTACAAGGGTTTGTGTTGATAGGACAAGGGGGAATGGCTTTAAATTGAAAGATGGTAGATACAGATTTAGTTTAGCTGTTAGGAAGAAATTCTTTACTGTGAATATGGTGAGGCACAGGCTGCCCTGAGATGTTTTGGATGCTTCATCCCTGGAGATGTTCAGGGCCAGGTTGGGTGGGGCTTTTAACAACCTGATGCAGTGAAAGGTGCTCCTGCCCGTGGCAGGGAGGTTGGAATAATATTTAATGTCCCTTCCATCCCCAAAAATGTAGAGTAATTTGCATCCAATATTACATGGGAGAACAATGAGATTTTTGTCTGCTCTGGCCATAAACTGTTTGGGTTTGCAAACAGGACCATCACAGGATATTTAAATGCTCCCAAGTGCAATTAATAGGGATGGGAGTCCCCACACATGAGTTGCTGGATGCTCTCATGTGGAGGATGTTATAGGATGCCTCCAGTCTGCTACTGTGAGCTGTACAGGGAAGGAGAGGAGGATGAGCCAAATAGATTTACCTTGCTTTTATGCATGGTAGGTGTTTCAAAACACCAAAAAAGTAAAAGAAGGCTGGAAGTCATTGATGACTTGGTGGGAAGGATTTTTCTGGTAAGCTTAGGTGAGATAAAAGCACGGAGAGGCAGGTTTGTCAAGGCTTTTGAAGACAAAGGAAAAGGAGATGATTTTCAGAATTCCCACTTTCTAATACTTCTTCCATCGGTACCTACTAATCCTACCACGAGCCTTCAATTTGCAGGATAAAAAATGTTGAAAGCCTTCTCAGATAACTTCTAAGGGCAGAGTGATTTTTGGGGATTATGCAGTGGGAGATACACACCACAGAAAGACAAGAACCTGCCCATCCAATCCTGTGCAGCATTAACGTGTACATGACACCTTGTGCACGTGATGGCAAATATGACTTTCATGTGTTGCAAAAGCTTTGGTGTATGATCAGAACCTGATGTATTCACATTATGGACTGGTGTTACTCTTCTATTTATGTGGTCTAAGAAAGGGAAAAGAGAGAGGCAAGCCTTCAGGGGCAGTGACCCTTTCTTTATTCAAACCTGAACAGAAGGAGGGTTTTTACTTCCAAGAACTCATTTTTTCTTTCTTCTTGCCACACAATGAGGACTCCGAAAGAATAGGTCCTTCAATCTAACAAGGTTGATCATCAAGGAAACTTCTGTGCTTTCTGAATCCTATGGCTGTGGAAAAGATTTAGTGCTTTCCTGAGCCAGCCTTTGGAAGCAGAAGTTATGAAAGCTCAATTTAAATTTTAAAACTGGCTATGCACAGACATTTCCTGCTCTTCCCCTAAACAACACAGCATGGACCTCTGTATGCCTCCATCTCCTGAAGAGCCAAATAATGCCCAGTTTTCCCATATGATTGCAGCAGATGCCTTCTGCAGTCAATAGTGGGCCCAAGGTTAATGTTTAACATTGAGGGGGGGTAGAAATACAATGGCAGTAAATTATGGTCATTATGATGGTAGGTTAAAAGCAGTGTTGCTGCAGAGAGACCCTGCTGGGAATGCTCTGCTGGGGGGGGGGGTGTTAAGTAGAACAGCCTGCTGGAAAGGACAGGATGAAGAAATATAAATAACTGCACACAGGAGGATGGGATTTGCTCCAGAGGAAAGAGCAGTGTGAGGGTAGAGCTGGGCTTTGAATGACATTAAAGTGAATGTTTTATGCCTACTTGTATTTTACACGTGTAACATGGTGGTGAGAGCAAGGAGAAAAGCTGTTTGGAGATCTCCTGGTCCATACTCTCCCATCTCTGTGTGAGGTCTGCTGGTCCTGCTTTCTCATCTCTGGGTAAGGTGGCTCTGCTGTGGCACTGATGTACTTTGTCCTGTCTAGAAAATGTAGAGAATAGTGCTAAGAACCAGGTAAAAATACCTGTGTGACATTGTATTGTATTCATTCAAATTCAGCTCTTCCTAAGTTCCTTTATGGATTAGCTGCCTTCATGATACCCTTGACAGAAAAGGTGAATCCAGAATACCAGAGTCATCTGCTTGGACACCAGTGGAAAAGCTACTAGGAGTCAAAATAAACTAATTTAGGAAGAGTATAGTCAAGAACAGCTTTAAACAAGTTTTCTTTCTGTGTCCAGCCTAATTTCTTGCTGTCCAGGAGTACCACTGCTGTGTGAATCACATAGCTGGGCTCTTGGTGCTTCTGCAAACAGCAGCCTGGTCATCGACCACCTTTTGCTCAGCTACAGGAGTGCAAATCAGCAGCCTCTTGTCTGGAGCAACAGTGCTGTCAAATGATGAAACAGTGAGTGCAAAATGCGTGATGTAGTTGCAGTTGCTGTTGCAGATCCAGCAGATACGTTGCTGATGTCCCCGGAGGGTCAACAGCATACAACAGCATACAGCATACAACTGGTGTGAGAAGAAAACAAGTTCTGTCAGCCTTGCTGGCTGTATTTATTTGATAGTTTTAAGGTTTAAAGTGTGGTCTGTGCTAAGACCCTGACTCTTGGTGATCCCACTGGAAGAAACAAGGTGAAGTGAGTTGACATCAGGCTGTTGCAGTGTCCACCCTGACTGCAGCGCCCAATACTCCACCACCACTACACTGCCAAGTGCAGTGCAGAGCTGTGCCTAGGTAAGGCAGCACATTGGTACCCCCAGGGACATGCCCAGGACACCAGGCAGTGTCTGGTGTGAGCCACACTTTGTAGTGACCCCCTGCCCCAGGGTTGGTGTACCCCAGCTATTCTCTTTCTCTTCTCCTGGGCCATATTTCACAGGTTCACCTTCCCCCTTACATGCAGTGTCTCTGACCCATGGAGAGAAAGGATGGAGCTGACCTCAGATAGGAGTCATCTCCCCACTGATGACCTGTGACCACTGACCCCAGCTGAGTTTCCCATACTTCTGGGCCTTCTGAAGAGCCCAGCTCCTCCCACAGCTGCTGACATAGCAACGGAGCAAAGCAGAGGGTCTGCAGGGGCCGTCAGCGCTGTGTGGAGATAGATACTAATGACTTTGGATGGGCACTGAGCAGCAGATTTGGGGGGGGCTGCAGTGACACACACACACACCTCCTGCAAAAGGTCAGTGCTGCACGGGGCTTGACCCCACATTCCTGGTGCATCCCTGACTCCCGCTGCAGTCACCCAGACCTATTCTGTGGCACCATTAACTTGCAAGATTTATGTGCTTCGGGCAGTGGGAGGAGAGCTTGATTTCATTTCCAGCATGGTTTTTTGCTTTCCTACCCACATTCACATTAATGATAAGAGACATGGATTCAGCTCGAGTAGCCAGGGAAACAGCTCAAGCCTAACTCTGCTCCCAAGCAGATGTGAACCACTGGCTTATTCTTTAACGAAGTTGTTGACAAGTGGTCATATGGGGGGGGGGGAGCTAGGCAATTGATTTTGGATAACATTTTAAAACTGCAGACTCAGCTCAACAATTTATAACCCCAGTGGTGGTTTATTGCTTTGGCAGAGTTAAGTGGATTGAGTGGCCATAAACTTCCACCAGTTCCTTGTTACCATGATCCATGCTTAATGCTGTTATTGATCTTGATCTATCATTTTCTGAAAACAAAAGTTCTCTTAAGAAAAAGAAAAAAAAAAAAAAAAGGCCCTGCAGCACTGGATGTGATACAGAAAGGTGTTCCATTGCATGAACATGTAGTTTAGCTTCAGGGAGTTCTGGTTCTCTTCACACCTGGCCTATTTTTGGGTAATGCTGAATTGTTACTCAGCTTATTGAGCTCAGCATGTTATGCAGTTTATTGAGCTTCATTCCTCCTGCAGAAGAAACAGGAGGTGTTGGGCATTGGATGAGCATGAGCCTGCACTTTTAATCCAAGAATTATTTGGAGAGAGTTGAATCTGCCTGAAGGACATGAAACAAGGGTGTGAGCGTGAGAACACAAGGGTGTCATGTGAGAGGTGCAGCGAGAGTCATTCCAGGGCAACCTGTGGTTGAAATCCTTCTTTTCTGAACCTGGATTGATCCAAACTCAACCTTTCTTTCAGCTGACTTCCGGTTAAGTCCTTTATTCTAGAAAAGGTGGGATCTTTAGCACCACTAAGAGGAACAAAAGGAGAAAACCTCTGTGGCAAAAGACAAGTCACCCTACTTTGCTGCCTGAGCTCTTCCTTTCTCCAAAATAAGGATGATAAAACTCAGCTGCTTCAACATGTTGTGAAGATGAATGGATTAAACAGGTCTGATCCTGCATGAATTGAAGGTTGCCTTTTGCCAAGTGTGTTGGACATGGCAACTCAACTTGCTGGCAGTAAAGATCCAGTCATTAATTCTTAATTATTATTCTGAATAGTGAGGTTCTTCTAAGTATCTCCCAGGAATCACCCCATGGTCCCTAGGAATGGGCACATAAAAAGAACCAGAACAAATGTAGTCCATCCTTTCTGCCACGTGAAAACTGTTGGTACTTCAAACCTTTTGTTGTGTGAATCATTTTCACCACTCTGCACCAGCTATAAGGTCTTTGGCAAAGGACACTGCTGTGTCCACACTTTCAGAACATCTCCTGGGGAGGCTGGTCCTTCCTCAGTGCCTCCCAAAGCAACAAATTAGTCTATCCAGAACAACCCACGTGACCCAGCAGGATGCAGGCAGGGAGGAAGGGTAGGTGGATCAGCACAAGGTCAGCAAGGTCATGGGTCACACACAGAGTGTGACACCTCACACCCTGAAGCCAGAAGAAACAACACAAGGAGAAACAGGGTGGGCTGTGAATGAACTGAATCAGTAAAAGTGATCTTCAGCTGTGGTGAGAGAAGAAATGTTGTGAAATCTGTGCCTCTGTGCAATAACTTTCCTGGCTAACCCTGCCCCAGCAATGACTCCACGAAGCTGGCTTCCTTGGAGCTCGTGTTGCACTCAGCTCTGGTGCCTGCTGCAGAGCCCAAGATGAGAGTGTTCACACCTCCCAGAGCAAGGGATTATCCAGAGACACACCAAGCACTCACTGCAACACCAAATCCTATCTGCTGGAAAATGGCAGCATGGCTATTTTTGGGGTGACTCGTATAACTCATATAACTTTCCAAGTTTTGGTGTATTTTAATTTTAAAGTGCTTGGCATCACTGAGGCAGGATGTTTTGGATTAACAATTATGCAACTCAAGTGCTGAAGCAAAGGGCCTGCTAAAGTAAGCGAGAACTTAGCTTTGAAGTTTATTGGAAAAAGAGCCAAGTCTATAGGATCTAAGGAAATAGTCCTGCAAAACTGGTTTACTTTGAGAAGAAACAATAAAATCAATGAGGCTTTTCAGAGATCTTGGCAAATCTTGTATTATCTTCTTTTAAAATTACTTTTCTGGGGAAAAGAGAGAATAAATACACATGAATGGGTCCTTTTCTATTTTGGATATAAAGTGTAATCCTAGTCATCCTCATGTTCAGAAAGATGTAGGAGAACTGGCACAAAGAAAAGCAAAAAGGACAGAGAAGAAGGGAACAACTTTCATGTGTAGGCTGTGAGCCTTCAGCTTGGAAGTGAGGTGGCTGAAGGCAAGGAAGACACATAAAATCCTCAGCAGTGTGGAGAAGGTGAATACAACCCAAAAAGCCAAGGGCACCCAGTCAAATTATCAGGTTTAAAAATAAGTTCTATGAAAGCTCTAATTTTTCACCCGGTGGAATTATGAAAATCATTGCTAGGGATGATGTGGAGGCCAAAATTATAAATGAGTTCAAAAAGGCATTTTCAAGGAGGAAGAGTCCAAGAACAGTTATTAAATAAAGTGTTCTTCCAGCTTGGTAAATCCCTGGCTGACTGCACTTTTTGGGGGTATATCATGGAAATATTTGACCTACATATGTTGTGTTTGCTTTCTCTCAGGCACCGATAGGACTAGGTAGGGCATTGCCCTCACTTGAGGTGATCTCTTGTAGTGTTATTCTGCAGTTTGCCCAGAAATATCTGTGTAGAATGAGAAATGCATGATTGTATATATTTTAATCTAAAGTTAATGCCTTGATTTTCACTACCTTAGACCAGCTTCTGTTTTACAGACATTTAGGGCCCATTTCACAACTTCAGCAGAAGCAGGACTCCCATATCTCATTAGCAGTGCCCTTCTCTGCCTCCCAGAAAGATATGCAAAATTAAGATCCCTTTTCCAGTACACCCTCTAGAAATGTGAGCAGTTTCTTCTTTGAAAGAACCAGGAGTGATTGTCAGTGCCCCTCTGAGCTATGACCTACAGTTATCCAGGGGATTTTCAGATGTGCTGCTCCATTCTGCTACTCTCTCCTTGGGTTTTTAGGTCAGGGAGCTCAACTCTGAACACATGCCTACCTCATTCCTTGAAGATCTGAAACCTTTAATGAGCAGGCCAGATCTTCATCTTGTGCAACTGGCAGAGTTCCACTGCCTGCAGGAAAGCTACAGTGCTTTATAAAATGTTTCCAAGTACCTTTGCATCCACCTCAACCATTTCCTGGAGTTACTATTTGCAAACGTAGCCAACATCTGTTGAAAAAGTGATATTAAACAGCTTCAGGTCAGCATATTTACCAGTGAAAACCTCGTTTTGCATGGGGGAAGCAGGTATCCTTCAAAATTATTTTCTTCTGCCAGTTATCTTAAACCTGGAGTGAGAGATGGTTTTTCTTCAGATGTTTCAGATGTTTGCTCTCTGACCTTTTGAAGTTATGCTTCTTTATCTTCCTCAGTGTTATATTCTCTTGGAGCTGGTTCTGATACCTAAGGCACTTGAAATTTTTTTTCTTTCTCCTTACCTTTTTGACAAAGTCTAGGTAGACTGTTGAAACTGAGCCTCTTTGAAGCTAAGGATTTAGCAAGGTTCAAGTAGGAATTGGACATTTCACATTGAGAGCAAGTGCAGAGTGAACTGTAACTCCAAAGCTAACAAAACTAGAGGCTTGGAAATATTATCAGACCTCATTCTTCAGGGTTTAAGTGTTTCAGTATAAAGATTTAGGATGAAATTGTCCTGGCAGGCAGATTATCCCACAGCTGCATGAATTTTCTCTGAAGCATCTGATGCTGGCTTACATGTTAAAAAATGTCCTGCATGGATGTGCACTAGGTCTGATCCAGGGTGTCCCTGTTGACTACTGCCCAATCCACTATTTTAAGCCTGTCTGTAGCAGTCTGTGGAGAACCACAGTGGGACTTTCTTATAATCTGAGACAGACCTCTCTTTCAAAGAAATTGCTTCAAGATTGTATAGTTGGGATTTTATCTTTTTTCTTCCCCCCCCCCCCCATCTTTTAACATTACTAAAACTCTGCTAGAACAGACACCAGGAAATTTATTATGATGTGATCTCAGTAAAAAACCCTTTCCTACCTGGAACTATAATAGAGTTTGCTCATCTTTTGTAAAAGCCAGTACAGACTGGCCTGAGGTGGTTAAAACTGGGACCCAAACACTAGACACTGTTGGTCTGAAATGTAAAGGATACCTGACAATATGAAGGGAAGATCAAACAAGATCTTTTTCAAGATAGAAAACCTCCTTTGTATCCAGTTCTGCTAAGACACTCACCCTTATTTTCTCACTTTTCAGGTGAAATTAAGATTAACAGAAGGTATTGTAGAGTCTCTATGACTGCAAATTTGGCAGAACAGCTCAGAGAGACAGCACTGGGAATGGTCTAGGCAAATGGATTACCTGATTTCTACTCACAGGACTACGAGTCCTTGGAAAAAACTGCTGCCATTACTTCCAAGGAAAAACAATGACAAATAGAGGCACACTCCTTAAATAGATCCATTTATACATATTATAAAATATTTAATAAATAAAGAAGTATGGCAAGGACAATGGATGTGAATGAGTTGTATTTTTGATATTCTCATTAATTGGATCTGTAATCCTCAGGGAAATCAGTCCAAACCTCTGTGCCACACCTCCTGGCCATCATGTGACTGACTCCATTGGAGTTTCTGTCTTTGTGGCCCTGTATGGAGCTATTTGTTGTGTAGAGGACTTACTATCAGGACATCTAGCACATGCTGAAATGGACATTTGGGAATTTTGTCTTATTAATAAATTCTCTGCTTCTTTGCTAAAGCACTGAAATTGTCTCCAGTAGTTCAGAGACTCTTCCAGTATAGGAAGAATTTACTGGGCAGGGAAGGAAGGTGAGGAAGATAGGGACAAACACGCATCTAAGAGTTCACAAAATGAGCCATATTTAAAGGATTTCTCTTCAAAATCCTGAATTTGGAGACATCTCTCTTGATGCTCTTCTGCTTCCACAAATGTCCTCCTTTGCCAGGAATGACCATTTTCTAATTAAAAGGATTCCACTAAGATATTTCTACAGAGGAGTATTTCTTCCCCTACTTTCTTTAAAAACTCGGGGAGGGTATTTTTTTAAGTCTAGGTAAGAATTCATATTTATATGTCCATCATCACCAGGTCGTTTGCCTTTCAGGCTATGTAAAGGCCTCATTCATCTTTGACTTGAAAAATTCTGCTGCTTTCACTCACTGAATTTAGCCCAAAGAAATATTTTTGGTCCTGTAAGACGTGGCTTGAAATTATCCAGTGTTGTGCCTATTTTCTACCAGATTATACATTACTTCTCACTAGTCTTTACCTTTATAACAATTACATATTTTTGCTGCAGGGACTTTGCACTGAGTTCTTGCCAGGCCTTTCTCCCCAGCATTAACAGCAGACTAAAAAGTGCCCTGCTCAGACTGAGGTAAAACAAAGCCACTCCAGGCTTGTGCCCAAGGCCACTGCTCTGGCACTTTACCTGCATCAACTTTCAGCTCCCCTTTATTAGGAAAAACAAATGTCTAGTTCTTATGTTTGCAAAGAAGGGCTTAAAATTCACTCCTAATTTATTTCCTGTTGTTAAATCTTGTCCTGTTCTTCCATTGTTGGGGTAGGTAGGTCCCAGAGTGATGGGTTTAGCATCTCCTCTGGGACACTGCAGGGTGCAAGGGCCAAAGCTGTCCCCTGCCTCCCCTCTCCTGTGCCATTCCCCCTTTCAGGGATAATCCCCTCTTTCCTGAGCTGTAGTTCACAATCTCCACCCACTTGCTTTTATCTGAAACATGGACCCTTCTGAAGCTTCTCAGGACAATTTCCATGGGAAATGTTTGTCTCATAATGGAGTAGTTTCCCATACTTTTGGGAGCAGAGGGGCAATTTTTTTCTCATAAACTGGACTGTGCACCATTGTGCATACTGTAAACCTCTGTCAGAGGCCTGAAGAAGGTCTGGTTGCCTCCAGCTAACAATACCACTGGGCTAATTGGTAGAAATAATTATCCCAAAGGCTGGAAAAACTCAGAAGAAAAACACATTAAAATATTGTTCCCAGATACTCTATCTTCATTATAAGAGACCACCCATGTGAGTCCTGTCCTCCCACTGTTATACAGAGGTGTTATTTTTAAAAAGTAGGAGATTTCAGACAGGGTAGGGAAGAAGGCAAGGGGAGGCTTTGGGAGAGACACAAATCACACTGTCACTCTTCACTGAAGCGACAGTGTTAGAAAAGTAACAAGCCATTAGTGAAAGCCAAGTGCTGAGACTTCATGTTGTTTTTTTTTTTTAATAATGTGTGGTCCAAAGCCATTGTATTAAATGTAAATGGAGAGGGAAATTATATTCCATATCGTCCACACTGTATTGTAGTCACACAGACAGCTGGTTGCAGCACACACAGCCTGAGCCACCTCTCTGGCTGTACGTGCCATCCTCACTGAGGTCAGTATTATTTCTAGTCCTGACAAGGATTCTCTGCTCAAAAGACTTTAATTTTTTTTGTCTGCTTCAAGCATCAGTGGGGGGTATGAGCAGGGCATTTTTCTCAAGCGATGAAGTATGTTCCCACGGCTGTGGGAAGGAAGATGGAGGGAGAGGGAGCGGGAGGCAGGAGCAGGCAGAGGAGTGGGATATTCAGAGATATGAACTTTGGCAGGAACATTTGGATGAAGGCACTGAAAGTAGTTTTAAACCAGATCTGTTGCTTGAGAGCTGCAAGGCAACAGGTCTGCAGTCAGCAGAGAGTTTGCTCTGGCCTGTGCCTCAGATGCAGCTGAGGAATTATTTATCCAATATTTCTAAACTTGCATGCCCCTATGGATGTGAGGAGTGTGATGAAAACCTGTTTTACCCTCCTTTTGTGGGGTCAGCAGCACCTGTGGCTGTGGCCACCCTGCAGATATCACTGACAGAGAGGCTGGAGCCCTGAAGTGCAGGGGCTGAGCTGGAGAAGGGGCAGGACAGGCAGCAGCCCTGCTCATCAGCCTGTAGTGCTGTGCTGGAGGCTCTGGCTGGGATCAGGGCTCCCAAAGTGCACTCTTACCTGCAAAGAGTGTCCCACTCCTACCTGCAAAGCTGCAGCCAGATGAGATCCCTGTCCAAAGGGCTGACCAGCCCACACAGTCCAGATGTGGCAGAAAGGAATTATTCCCACTTCATAGAGAGAGCATTTCTGGCACTGAGGTTTTCCTGATGTCAGGAGAATGCTGTGGCACAGCAAGGAGGAGCACCCAGGTCACTACATGTTCAGTTTTGGTTTAGGACACTCTGGTTTCATGTGCTGGGCCAGTCTCAGTGAGATGGCTTGCATCCCTTCACCCCAACATTGGTTCTAACAATTGCAGGGATTGGGGGGACATTCTGCTCCCAGGAGTCCCCTTGCTGCTAAAATCAAGATTCTGGCCTCCGGGAGAAGCAGCCTGGAGGTGCTAGGGTGGTTGTGTCCCTTGCTTCTACTGGAATGAGCCAGGAATGAGCAAAAGGATGTTTCTGATCAATGCCTCCTCCCTGATCTCAGACTCCAGGTAACTTTAAACATTGTCATATCTGAGTGCAGCTTCCCCATCCTTTCTGTTCTTCCCCATCAGATAAATCTGACTACAAAGCTGCAAACAGAATCCAGAATGACAGAATCATAGAGTGGTTGGGGTTGAAAGGGACCTTAAGGATCATCTAATTCCACCCCTCCACTGCCTTGGGCAGGGACACCTCCCGCTAGACCAAGTTGCCCAAAGCTCCATCCAGCCTGGCCTTGGACACTGTCCTTCAGTAGTGGCTGGCATCTGACCACTCCTCCTTGTGCTCAAGGTTCAGCAAAGTTCCTTGTCCATGAAATGCTTCTTTTCCCCTTCCTTTCACGTAATTTGCAGCCTCAAAGTGCATCATGCCTGTGGGAGCACGTATGAAATCCCTGGTCAAAACCTGTGTTCCTATATTCAGGAATTTGTGCATAGCTGGCAATTAAATAGGAAGCAAGAAGAGCTGGGTTGCTTTGGGGGGTTTTTGAGATACAAGTTGGAATTTAAGAAAAAAACCCCTTTAATTCCCCCTGCTTAAACTTAAGCTGGACCCACATTTTGGATGGCTGTGTTTGCAGATGGAGTGGCTGTAGTCATGTAATCGCCTCTCTCTGTGGCCAGTAATGACAAATTGCTATTGCAGTAAAGGAGGGAGGTGTTGAAAGACATTTTACAGCTTAGAAATGGGGAAATTTTTCCCTTCTTCCTCCACACATATATGCCATACTGTGAGCAAATATGGCAAAGTGCAACTATGTGGCACATGTTGAAGCTGAAATCTGCCTGGTCCTCTCCTCTGGGAGTGAATTTGACAAGGTCTTACTATTTCAGGAGTGCTAAAACGAAGCAGCAATATACTGCTGAGTTTCATCCAAACCCAGTTTTATTATATGAACTACTTTCATCTACTGCCTATGCCTCTTCCCATCCAAATATGGACAGAATAAACACAGCAAGCCCACAAAACTCTGCTGCTCTGCTCAGAGCACACAGCAGCTACCCAGTACACTCATGAAAAAATTCAGATATCTCACCTCCGTTTAGGAATTTTTATCTATAGTTCCTAGCTTGCTGTATAAAGGAGGGAAGCGCAGTGTGTCTGTTTTTCTAATGAGGAAGTAGGATGAATAAAATGTAAACCCAAATTCTTTAGAAGTTTGAATCTTGACTCCCAGATGGGAAGCTGCAAGTGTCTGGATGGAAAATGTAATATATTCAAACATGTCTGGTGCTGGAAATCTTTAATAGACATGGCCCAGTCTCTCACTGCGTGGAGATGCTGCTCCGGGCAGAAAAGTGCCAGTTCATTCAGAAACTGGGAATTCTGTTTTAGCAAGGCTGATTGAAATGCCAAGTAAACTTAGCAAGATTCCCAAGCCTGCTGAATTCATGGGAGTCCCTCTAATAGGATACATCTCAAGTGGTCAAACAAGTGCTAGATTATTTTGAAGAGAATTGTCAAAAAGCTTCCATTTTAGGGATTTCTAGATCTCCTTCTTTCATGACCCTTCTATAGGACAGCTCTCCTGAGATCCAGGTGGGGAGCAGCTAGCTGAGCTGGTGGCTTTACAGCAGAAGAACCAACATGTTCACAAATAGGTTCTGATAGTGTCTGACCAGTAGGATAAATAAATAGAGTTCAACTAACAGCAATATTATGCAAACATGCATTGTAGTCATTTTAGCTGGATGAGCTCATTCAGTACCATGGAACAAAGTTTTATAATTGCCTGGGAGACAGAGTGGGTGCCTTTAAGGGGCAAAGGATATTAATGATGTTATTCAGAAAGATTAATGCTATTATATCAGAGTCCCCCATGACTCCAAAGAGCACATCTATTAATGAACTTACTTATGATTAAAACATGCTGAGCAAAACAATAGTTAATTGAGCAATGGAAAAAATACAAGGGAAGATTTTATCTTTTGTGAAAGTAGATTTATACAATTTAGCCTGTTACTACAATTGTCTGTGAGGTGCATAGGATCATGTTTTCAATCAGAGAATGTCATCACCTTTTGGACAGGACACAGGAACTGGCCAGTGTGGGCTTTTTGCCATCCCAAATTAACTGCTGCACATCTGATGCAGAAGAGTTTCACCACTTACCTCCATTTTACTGTTGCAGTATCTACACCATCCCATCTGCTTGGACAGACTGACTGAGGGCCCAAAAAGGCCTGAGACAAAGTGTGCAGAGATCAAATGTCTGGGGCTTTGGATAAT
The DNA here is from genome assembly GCF_026979565.1 of Vidua chalybeata. Taxonomy (NCBI): domain Eukaryota; kingdom Metazoa; phylum Chordata; class Aves; order Passeriformes; family Viduidae; genus Vidua; species Vidua chalybeata. Next base: position 65,667,381 of record NC_071533.1, read on the forward strand.
CCAGCAGAGAGAAGTCCAGGGAGTGGTTAAGTGATGGCAAGTCAGGGTGTTGCAGGGCATTTGCTGAGCATGATAACTGCTCCTGTGCCTGTCCCTGCTCCCTGGGGACACACAGGGAGTGTGGCAGGCCAGGGAGGGACTCTGCAGACCCCAGCTGGAGGGACTGGCTCCTCAAAGAGCTCAGGACTGTGGATGTTGGACTTATTTCAGGGCTGGTAGGAGACATCTGAGGTGTGGAAAGGGATCTTGCTGGCCCTGGCTGGTGCCTCCTTGACTGCAGAGACAGGAGGAGCCTGCTTGTAGAGGCCCATGGTGAGGGATGCTCCTTTCCATCTGCACCTGCAGTCCTGGACCAAAGGGTTGGAGAAGTTCCAGGGTCTATTTGGGTCAGGGTCCATTATGAGGTTTTCTTGCTCACAGGTGGTGTTGTGTTTGTAAAGGGCACAGCTGCAAGTCAGGCATGGACTACCCCCACCAGGCAGCTGAAGGCAGGAAGATGTTGGATGGCCTGAGTTCATGCAACCTGCCTTCCTAGGGGGAATCTTTCAACTCTTTTTATGAGTAAAAGCCTGGCAAGATCTCCACTACAGCAAGCTACATCAAGAAGGAGTTGAAGGTTTCTCTGAAAACTTCTGACCAGGCCTGTCCTAACCTGCAGCTTCTCAAGTGGTTTTTATTCCAAGAGCCGTGTGGCTGCACTGCAAATTTTCTTTCACTTCCTCAGCCTTAATTCCCAAAAGTCATCAGAGACACATTGATCAAAGCATGGCTCTGTCCCTCTGATCTCTGGGAACCTGCTGCCAGAGGATGTTGCCCTCTGCCTTGCCCAGCCCCAAGGCCTGGGATATCCACATCTCAGGGTGCCCATCCCCATAAGGGGAGTGATGCTTTTTGTGAGTGGAGCAGGGATGCTGGTCCCTGGCCACCTGCCATGGTCTCAACTGCTGGTCACCTCTTCTCCATGTCCTCAGATGGGTAAAACCTCTACTGACATCTCACCCGCTTTGGTGCAAACTCCTCCACCTTTCCTGCAGCACTCAGGGCTTTGGGGCAGGCACAATGCTTCCTGCTCCCCTTTGTAAGCAAACAGCTGCATTTAATTTTCTACTTCATGTCCTCTTTTTCCTCACGAGCCACACTATACAAGGCTTTTCCCTTAACAAAGACCCTCCCTCCCTTCCCCTCCCCTGCATGCACATATCCATGCTCAGTAAGTGCCAAACCCCACGTGGCTCAGTGTCCTCGCCGAGCCCTGCCTTGGCACCACCATGGGGCTTCTTGTTCTGGGGCAGCTGGTGTGATCTATCCCTGGACACAAGCACTTTCCTCCTGCTGGACAAAGAACATTTGGGCTATTAGCAGAGAGGAAGCTCACAGTGTCATGAAAGTTTATATCAAACAATTGTTGTACCACAGGAGCTGGAAAAACAATTTTTTTAAACAGCACTGTATCATTTCCCATTTTTTTAAAACAAAAGCTCAAACATTTCAGCTGTTAAAAAGTGGACAGTGTATTAACTCTTCATGTTGCTTACATAAAGCTAAAATAAATAACTGTAGGTTTCAGCCCAGAACATTGTATCTCTAATCCTTCATGCTGAATTCTTATCTCAAAGTTGTGTTTCAAAATAAGCTCTAATAAAAATTATTCACCAGCCAAGGCAGGAAATACAATCCTTGCCCTACCCTTTCTATCTTGTTCCCCATGATTGCAGACCTATTGAGTGTGCCATAAGGAAGCACACAATAGAATGAGATCAAATAATAAATGGAAGCAATACATCAGCCGTATACTCCTTTAGCCCAAAACAACTTTCACCTCCAATTCCAGTCCATGAGGCCATGAACTGAACAGCACGTATCACTCTTTGTGGGTAAAATGTGTGTTAAGGGTAGAGGAAAAAAAGAGAGTTGATTTTGTTGGTGAACACATAACAGAGTTTCCCAAAGGAAGCCTGAAGCTGAAAAAACGTGTGGATTCAAGTTATGTATGACAATGTTGATTTTTGTTTAGCAATTTATTTCAGAATATAGGTATTTTATTGATCTCTGTGATCTTTTTTCTTTGGGGGGGGGGGTGTGAAAATTCTGGTACCCTGAACCAAGTGTGTTTTCTTGGGTCTGGGTACACTTAACTCTCTACCAAGTACTTGCCCAGAATTCTATCAGAATGAGAGAGAAGCAAAACATCCTCCCATGTTTTTCATTCTGACTAAGCTTTGATAGACTCAGCTTGCAGAAGTCTGTGCAGAGGTATGTAGTGGTCCCCAGACTACAAGAATTGCCATACCTTGCTACAAAAACTCTGGGTTAATCCAGAACTATGAAATAAAAGACCAGTGATTTTATCATTGGTTTATTTCCTGTAATATACTGACATGTTATTACCTGTTTTTCCTAAAACGTAATGGGGAACTAAAATACATGCCATAAACAAAGTTACCCTATATGCTGACATTAAACAAGTCACGTCTTACAATCAATTTTTGATTATAAAAAAGTTAAAAAGGCTGTTTCTATGAAATCATTTATCTATTTGTAAAGCTGCAGTGTTGTAATGCAACTTTAGCATTCACAGTGCAATTTTGCTGCTAATACTCTATTAGATTTTGCAATCTAAATGTTGTTATAATAGACAGGGTGAAACACCATTTTGTCTGTAAAAGGTTGAGCAAAGGCTAAATATCCTTAAATTACACTCATGGCAGTATAAATGTTTTGAGTTCTTTTGCAATCACAGTTTTGTTAAGCAGCAGCATTACTTTTGTTGAACTTGTAAACTTTCCAGTACAAACTTGCTTTTGTTGACAGTATGGTTTTTTTTTGCAGCATTTTAAAGATAAAAAACTATTTTGATGGTCAGAAGAACCCTGGCATAAGAAAAATAGGAACAAATGTTGACATGATTTTTTTGTCCTATTGTGGTAGGCACTTGCAGAGGATAAAGTCCATTAATACATGGGAGCTGACGAGACATAATAAGAATGATGCAAATACATTAAGTAGATAATTGTGTGGACAGTTGCATGGAGTTAAGCGTTTTAAGCTATTATCTGTGTTTATTGACTGGTCCATAAGCATCTGGGTCTGCTGCTTCATGACCAGTATGAGCTGGGAGTGGAGAAAAACTGTGAGAGAAGAAATGCTGTGAGCTGTGGACCCAGCCTGGGCTCACCACAGGGTGTTTCAGTGAGCTTAGGCTTTAAATTAGGGCTGGGGTTGCAAAGGGAGGACCTGGTTGACTTGATTTCCAAGTCTTCTGCCCTTACTCTGCAACCTAATAACTCAAAACTATTGCTATCACCTTCCTTTAGCAAAAACGCTCTCAGCGTGGCTCCTTGTTTGCAAAGGGGAATTGGATGCAGCTGCTGGAGCACGTAACAGTTGGTAGCCCTTTACTGTGTAAGTCAGAGAGAATGAACTAAATGCTCACAGCCTGTGTGCAGGAGGAGAAAATGACACTAATGCCTGTGGAAAAACAAAAGGAGGCAAGCAGGAAATAAATGAAAAAAATCCCTGAGAAAATGGATTTTGTGGTGTATTTAACCATGGCTCAGAGGAGGTGCCTATGAAATGAGAAAGTTTGCTTGCTTACTTGCTTGCCTGTAGGGTTTATTTATTTTTTAGTTTCCTTTAAAAAGAACAAGGGAAAAAAATCAAGCAAAAAGTCAAGTTTCTCATCAGCTGGTGACTCAGACAGCTCAAGCTGTGAGCAGCTCTGTGATTTTTCACTAAGCAGCATGTGTTTCTCTCAGCCTTGGTGCAGAGACCCCCTTGCAAGATCCATTTGGACAAGCCAAAATTTATGCTGGTGTCTAAAGCTAGGCAAGCAGATGGACTTTTAGTGGAAGAGGAATGCTCTGAATGAAAGCAGGATTAGCTTTGTGGAAAATCACCTGTGTTAAATACTAGTTTGGGCCAGTGACTGATTTAGTGGCAGTGGATGGAGAAGCCAAACATCTGTTTCCCTCGATCATTTTTAAACATTTCCCTCATCCCTTCATAGCACTGAGCCTACAAGTATTTCCAGATCGAAGTTCTTAGCTTCCTGAACATTTTCTATATTTAGTGAACACCTGAATGAAGCAATGACCTTTCTCCATAAGAGAAGAGTTGGATGAACTGGGATTCCTACATGTTTGCACAGCTTTCTTCCTCATACCCAGCATGGTTGTGAGTGCCACAATTACACATTGCTGTAGTGCCAGGCTTATCTGGAATAAGGTTTCACATCCATCAGTCAAGCATTAGGATCTCCTTTACTAAAGATGCAATTGATCCAGGATGTGTAGGATTACAGGAGGGTAAGACTTGGGTTTCCATCCCATGTAAATTGACAAAATGTTGACATTTTTTGACAGAATTTTTCCTTTAGCATTTAATGCAGACCACCTGAAATCTTCTTTGATCATTTCTAAGCCATACACTTTTGAGTCAAGCAACTATTTATTTCCTATCTTAACATACATATTGTAGAATACATATCTGAGTGTCAACATGCAGTGATTTTTTTTCTTTCATTCAAAGGGTTAAAATGGGGCATTCTGAGAATTCTGAACCTGAAATAGTTTCCAAATATTTTTTTTCCAGTTTCTCCGGAGAATTTCCCTGCAGTCCTATAATGACTTGAATGAAGCCATTTCAAATAGACTAAACAGGCAAAGTATTTAAATTACAATATTCCAAATGGCAGACACTTCAGAGAGAGGCATTGGGACATCTCGCTCCTTTGGTACATATGTATTAAAAAACATCTTTCTTTTTTCCATGATACTCCTCATTCGAGGAGGGTGTGCTTGGAGCAAACTTGCAGTCCAAATGGTCTCAGGATGAGGGCTATTAAAGTTGAACAAGTTGTATAACTGGCCTTTTGCTAATTAATGGCAATATACCATGCAGTTGTTAATAGTTATGTCATGGGTTGTGGGTTTTTTTCCAAACTTTATTTTCTGTTGCTGAGGCTTTGATTATTTTTTTGAAAGAACAAGAATGTTGACAGTATCTGTACACATGTGCAGCTTCTGGAAGAGCTTAGGTAGATTGAAAAAGCATTTCCAAGAGCTGACTGAATTGGATAGTCTTTGTTTTCCAGATTTTTTTTCCCTCTCTTTTCTCTGTTTCATCCATACTGATATGACTGGCATTTTAATTACATAATATTGCACTTTCTGAAATTGCATTTGCCTGTGATGGTGGAATAGCAGTTCTCCCATCAAGATGCATGAAAGTGTATACGGTTGTGGGTGGGGGAAGGAATTTAATATATTTTATGCAAAACTCATCTATACTCCAAAAATGAGCCAATTTCCATGTGGAAACAGATTTGGCCTCCTTTAAAAACTGGCTGACTTCACTGGAAAATGTATCCATTTCGGCCAACAACTCTCTAAACTAACAGAACTTTCTTTGCAAACATTTTCAACCCAAAACGCAATACAGAAAACTTTTCAGGATGAGTTTGTTTGCTGTTCTTTACTTCTTCAGTGGTCACCCAGCTATGAAATTGGCTTGGTGTCATGGTGAGCAGCTTCAGCTTTTCCAGAAGATCAAGACAGCAACTACAGTCCCAAGCAATTGAAAACCTGGGTTTATCCTCTCATCTGGAGCCTGGGATCAACCTCAACACAGAGCTCCTTGGTGCCCATTCTGGGATAGTCATTCTTTATTCCTGGAGAGGAATGCCCAGCACAAGCTAATCCCAAAACCAAACCCCAGGCCCTATCCTGCCTCTGGGTCTGAAATATCATGATTAGCCATCCAGGCACACTGAAAATGGAGGAAAATGTATCCATTTGCTGTTGTGAAGTTGTGTGAGGAAATTCCTGGGCACCATGCTAAGGTTTTCCTGTAGAGTTTGGCTTGTGCCAAGGAGGGATTTTGTTATGTGGACCTGCCAGGTGCCCTGCTTTTGTCTTTAGACACCCCCAGACTGCTGGGGAGGCAATACACATTTGCTCAGGCTCCTCCGGGCTCAGACAAATGCAGCAGGAAGAGCAGCAAGAAAAAGGGCATTTTGCCCCTCTGAGAAAGGCTGTTCTGTTAGTGAAGGATGAGGGAATGTGCAGCCTAATACCTGATGTTTGACCTGTTTTTGAAATCAAAATATCTTTCCTTCTGTCTTCATCATTGCAGTCCTGCTAAATCTCACTTTCTGAGGAAGTGGCATTTGGTGGCTGACATCCATTTGACCCATCCTGACCAGCTCCTGCTTGGCTCTGCTGTCAGAGCACAGTGAGGTCCCTACAGGATTCTGAGCTGCAGGACATAGTTTTAAGAGCCCTACGTTTTGGCTCCATCCCCTGCCTCATTCAGCTGGCCCACTGCAGCTGTGCCCTCCTGTGACCTGCTGCTCCAGGTGTGTCACCTGTCACCAAAGGGGACACAATGAAGACTTCTGTGTCCCAGACCAAGTTAAAAGTCTGCAGCTCTCGAGCTGGTCTTGGACTGTTGGTGACAGCAATGGTGCTTTGAGTGACCTGGTTTAGTGGAAGGTGTCCCTGCTGATGGCAGGGGGTTGGAACTGGGTGATCTTTAAGGTCCCTTCCAACCCAAACCATTCTCTGACTCTGTGATAAAGTGGTTTTACTCTTGGTCACACAAGTGAATGGGAGCCCTTGTTTTGCAACAGGTTCCTCTCTGGCTTAAAGCACACAGTTCAAAACCCACTCACTAGCTGCTTAAACAGCTAAAGAAAATTCTCTTTGAGGATTCTATTTTCATGGTGGGTTTTAATGTGCGATCATCTTTCCCTTTTGAAAACTTACATTAAAAACTCCAACATAATTTCTTTCCTTGCCAATGTCAACACAAGAGGAGGAAGAATATTGTCATTTGGGTTGCTAATATGCTATTCTGGGTTGTCATAGCAATAAAATATTATTATGTTTGATTTTTATTTAGGAATTTCCTTTAAGCTTGAGATTTAAACTGAACTAACAGATTTTCTCAAGCGATAGGTGTCATACTTTGGACAAATGGAAAAGAACAGACAGTTCAGGTGTTCTTTTGTCTTTCTGATAATTTTACTTATCCCCTTGATGCTACTGTCCTTAATAGAGACATCCTGAAGCTGGTTCAGCTAATCAATACATTTATGCAACAGTCAGGAGCTGCCATATGGTGACATTCTCTTCTGAGCCTGTTCCCAACTCCCGGCTGGGTCTATTTCTGGATTTACTGAGAATCCTCTGAGAATAACAGCTGGGTGTAAAATGATAGCCTGAGGGTGCTGTCCAACACACACTTCAGATTTTGGATTATTTATATATTTAGGCAGATAGTGATAAAGTGGAACTCTGCCTTATGGTTTTTGATTCTAGAAAGCAGGGTTTGGGGGGTGATTTTTTTTTTTTTTTTTTTTTCTTTTTTTTCTTTTCCATCCCACCAAATGCTCTGAGTGAGGCAGTGGGGTAGCTTCCTGAAGGAGCTTGTTCTTGGTATAGGCACATCTACAAAATTAACCTGCTGAAACATGGAACTGCGGGCTCTGGGCGCTTGTCTTTGGTGCTGAGCGTATTTTAAATACTGAGACTGCTGGAGGTTGAGCTTTTCTGATTAATCCAAGGGGAATTCCTGGAGAAGATGGTGGAAGTGTCTCCCTGACCTCAATGACCCCTGCTTGGGCTCCTCAAGTGTGTTGTTGCTCTATTGTATTGGCTCCCTTCGTGATTTCTGCACATGCACAGAGCAGCATAGTACAAACTAATTCTCTCTGTGTTTCAATGCAGCTGAAAACCCCTTATTTCCTTCTTAAAGCTGCTTTTATCATTTCCCTTCAGCACATGCTGTTCAAGACTGTGGCCAAAGGAAGTTGATTGTAGATTTTGCCCCTCATTCTGTGTTATGTCAGCATTCCATGGAAAGTGAACTGGTTTGCAGCTCAGCCCAGGTGCCACTCAGCCTGTGGGGTTTGTTCCCAGCCCGTGTGCATTTCTCCAATCTCAGTGTTGAAGGTCCACAGCATATATGAACCAACAGTCCCAAATGTTTGTCTTTGGTCTGGGAAAACATCATCAGAGTGGGAGGAATTGCTTGCAATTTACTCTGCAAAAGGCTTCAAATAATCCCAAATTATTTGCATTTTGAAATCTTTTAGAAGTCCCTACAACTGAGGCCAGGTTTTTTCAACTGCATGGGCAGTATGGCGTGAAGCAATGAGAAAGAGGAGGAAGCAGATTTTGCAAATAGCAGAGCAGATTAGTCCAGATGAGGGTCCCCACAAGTTACTTGGTGCTCAGTGGCTGGACTCCTCACAGCCCTTCTGTGAGGACGCAAACTGCTCCGGGGCGCTTGTGATGGGGTGGTGCTGGTGGCTCTGGGTTTCTGCCCCCTGAGGAATGTGCCTGGCAGGGTGACCATCACTTGATGTGCTTCATTTCAGTTAGCACAAGCCCCATTTCAGCCCAGGACCTTCTCACGTTTCTCATTGCTTTCAAGACTGAAGCTGTAGGCACCACCCATGAATGATTCACATTTCTAGAGGCAATTGTTCCCATTAAAGAATGAGTTATATTTTGTACACAGAAGTGAATGACCCTATGGAGAGTAAAATATTTTCCTAGCCTAGCTTATTTCTATGCCGGAAAACACTACCCTAAGACTAACTTATCCAATGATTTCCAGATACAATTTCCAACTGATTTTAAGAGTAAGATGAATTTTCCAGGCAGACAGAGGCCAAAGGACATTTTTGTCTAACTGTTCACTGGTAATAGAGAAATGTGCATGGACTGACTAGAAAACAGCCTATGGTATGTCTTGATAGGGTCTCATAGTCAGTTTTGTGGCCTACCATTACTGGAAGTAAATACCTGAAGTTCAATAACATCTACTGCCACTTGCCTTTCTTAGTGCAGAAGGTAAAAAGTGAAAGGATCTGTTAAACAGTTCCTTGTAGACCTCTGAAGATTTATGCTGGAAAGTGTTTTGATGTTTGTAAGGCGCATTCAGTGACCACAGGTGGCGTAGGGGTGATGAGTATTTTAGTGCTGATGCTGAGAAATTGCAGGAATTATTTTAGTGTGGTCATGGCATAACGGGAGGTGTTGGTATCTCTAGAGGCTAAGCAGTGCAGTTAGGAGTTCATAGACATATTCCTGATATTATTCACAGAACAGAGGCATGGGGTTTGAGATGGGTGTTTTATTTTCTACCACCTTCTGGAATCCAAGTCCTGCTTTGACTTTGATGTCCTGTCCCTGCAAATAATGTGGCCTTTTGGGAGCGCAGGTCAGGTCTAGACTGAGCATCTGGATAATATTGTGCCCACCATTCCCAGAGGATGTTACAATCTCTAACTTATTCATCTGCATGACCCTGAAATTAAGTTTCCTACACATGTAAATAATCAAACAAAATCAAAACAATGCAGTTGATTCAGATCCTATGAATGGGATCAGTCATAAGGTCATCCCCATTCCTAACTTTCAGGGAAGGATGGAGCCCCTGTCCATCTTCCTTGAAAGAAGACAGAATTATTCCACAGAGTTATCCACCTTCAAGGTGAAAACACCCAGCATCTTGAATGACCAATGCCTGCCCAAACTTGGGATCAAATAGGCACCTTCTCCAAACGGAGAGAGGTGCCCTGGGAATCAAAGCCCAAGGTCCACTCAAAGGTCCAGGCAGGAGCAAATGGAGATGAGGCTGCAGACAAGACTGTCACCAGCTGAGGATGGTGTTGATGTCCCTGGGCTAAGCTGGAATGGGGTCCTGGGACACAGGTAGGAGTGTGTGGGGGGCTTTCAGGGGAAGCTGGGCAGGGACATTAACACCTATTCATGCCCTTGGGACCTTGGCACTGTCTGATATTTTCTTTACATTTCATAAATTAACTTCACAAGACCAAATGATAGGGAGCAGCACCTCGGGAAGGTAAGCAGGAATGTGCATTCAGAGGTGTCAGCTTGTTAAAAACTCAGAGCTTAGCAGCCTTGAGGGAAGGGGAACCAAGGAAGAGAAATCATTGAACCAAGCCAGTGTTCAAGGAGCTTTCTGCTATGCATAGCAGTTTATGGGCCTCAAGTAGCCTTGAAGAAAGTCACCTGTAAGTTCTGTAATTGATTTCAGCGAGCATAAGTTTAAGGTGTGTATTTAGAAACCCTGTTAGGAAAGAGATTTTGCAATTCCCTTTGAAAAGAGCACTTTGGTGTGATGAGGCCTTTCATCGTTGCTGGATGTTTATTCAGAACAAGAACAACAGTTACATACTAGATGAGTATGGCTGACCACATAAGAGGGTCTGTCCCTGGCTGTTTCCTGGCTAAAATCCAAATATAGCTTCATCCCATAGATTTGCCCATATAAACACAGACACCTTGCTAGCATGTGTGAGTTAGGAATGAATTTGCCATGGGCTCTTTTCATAATAAATGGAGGTAGAGACAAATCTATGACTCAGATCTTGGTGAGCTAATATCTGGAGGGAGAAAAAGCTTTGCTTTGCTCAGACTACTGCTTTTTTTATGGGCACAGACAGGCTGACATCCATGTATTTCCTACACCCAAACCAAGGTCAGATAAATCCAGGCTGGAGAGCTGCTTCTTCTTGCCTTCTTCCCTCTCCTATTAAATTATACATATTATGATTCTCTCCACGCAGCCAGCACCTGTCCAGGGAAGGGAGGTTTGATTATGCCCAAATACCAGTCCTGCCCTCCTGTTCTGCCCATGGGACCAGCATGTGGCACTCATGGTTTGAAGTTAATTTTCTCCCTTTGAATGGAATCCCAAGTCCAGATTTCTCTAGCATGGATGGTGAGGAAAGTGCATCTTAAATGTGTGTAAAATGGCTCAGACATTCACTGGAGCCTCCACTTGCAAAGAGTCATGTGCCTTGGAAATATTCACTGGCTACATTAAAAGATATCATGTGACAAAGACTTTTTAAAGCTGGTTTAACTTCCCATTTATCCCTATTAGTTCATATTAATTCTTAGCAAACCAAGCAAAAGGTGATCTTAGATCCAGGAGGATCCACACAGCACTAATTTCTTTTCTGTTTGCTCATTCAGAGCACATTTCCAAGAAAATCCTTAGGGCCCAACTATTTTATTGCCTAGAGGACTTTAATATGAGTATGGAAGGGCCTTCCAGGCCACAAAGCAACTGGATCTCCTGATGTGACTGCATTAATAGCACTGATGGGAGAACACTAATCCAAGAGAAATGCGAGCTGTGGGTGGGAGACACAAGCCAGAGCTCTATAGTTGGTACAAGTGTAGGTGTTCAGCCTAGACAAAAATGCAGAAGTGTGTCTGTGCTGCCTTTGGATATAGGGCCCTCGTGGGGAGTCATAAGTGAAACACCACAAAGCTGTGCTCAGAGTCTAACTCTGCACTTTGATAATAATGAGACAAAATATCCTTCCCCAGATAAGGTGTGTTCTGTTTTCTGACAGTTAATGCAGTGAAACAAGTTTCCTAACTGGCAGCAAAATGAGATTCTGTAATTTCCAAAGTGTTTGGGCAGTTTGAAGGGCTTGGCAGACAATGGAAACTTTTTCAAGACCTGGAGGCCAGAATGTTGTTTGGCTGTGTAAAAGTTTTTTCTGCATCCCCACGTGCCCCCAAAACTGACCTTATGCCCAGGGAGGCTGGTGGAGGTCTGGCCCATGTCCTTCTGGGAAAAAAGTGCAGCCAGAAGTGGAAAAACACCTGTATTGAGCCCAGCTAGACAGAGCTGCCAGTCTGAATGTGTCCAGTTAGGACTTAAAAGCCCCAGCTGATATCCTGTGATGCCAGCAATATTTCTTTAAGTTATTTCTTTAAGTTTCTTGAAGTCAGATTCATCATATGAACTGCATTAGCTCTACTAATTTTCATCAGCATGTTGTGTGGGTACTTGCTTTGCTATGCATTTCTGTGAATTAAAAACTGCATTGGGCCCACCACTGTCTGGGTACTCACTTTGATACACACTGCTGTGAATGAAATCTCAGCAGAACAACAATTCCGGCATTCCTGAGTACTGGCACTGCTTATAACTTGTATCTGAATTTAGTCCCAGCCCAGACCTGGCACGTCACCTTTGCCTTGAACAAAAATACAGATCCAAGCACTTTCTGTTCTTGCAGTGTTGGAAGTCTTGACCCAGGTTTCTCAGCTCAAGGGTTTCTTTTTATTTTACTTTTCTTGCCTTCTCATTTTCTTCTCTTTCTGAGTTACATGGGGTTTATTTCTCATTTATCAAGTTACAGATGAGAACCAAAGGTAGTCTCTGCTGATAAGTTACATGCTCTCCTTATTACGTGCTTGGTTTTCAATCTTTTTAGTTCAACTTTGCCGTGGGTTCCATGATACTGTTCAGAAAAGTAAATTAATCAAGTCATATAGCCAAAAACTTCCTAAAACATTTGTTAGCAAACATTTTCCCATTGTTATGACTGGTGCAGGTAATAGTGGTATCACTGTTTGTTGTTGGTTGTTAGAAATCAGCACTGATTTCACAAAGGGTTACTGTGAACCTGGTAGTCTGTGAAATTCAAAGCAACCTGTCTGATCTTCAGCACTGATGGGTGGTTTAGGTTATCTCTGAGCTGGAAAGTGAGTAATTATGTAATCATAGCCAGCCCATCTTTGGTCAGAGCTGCATCTTGCACTACAGACGAAGCCCTGTTGAAAGTGCAGGACGTGGCCAAATAGCCACTGAGGAGCACTGAGAACAAGAAGGGACTTTTAAACTAAAAGAGGGTGAATTTAGATTACATTTAAGGAGGAAGTTTTTTGCAATCAGGGCAGTGAAACACAGGGAACAGGTTTGTCAGAGAGGTGGTAGATAACCCCTGCCTGCGAACATTCAAGGACCACGGGTGCTCTGAGAAACCTGATCTAGCTGGAGATGTCCCTGCTCATTGCAGGGGGGGGTTTGGACTAGATGACCTTTAAATGTTCCTTGCAACTCCAATTACTCTCTGATCCAATGAAAATCTAGAGACAAAAATGGGTCTCAGTGGCCTGTGTTTCTCTAGTAAAGAGTTTGATGGGAGCCTCCTGCCACTTCTCTTCCGAGTGCCACCGGGAGTTTTTGGCGTGCTTTGCCACTGCACGGTTGCTGGGATGGGTTTGGGTGGTGTGGCATGCAGATGTGTGGCCATTCTTGTCACTGTGAGGAATCACATCACCTGGTTGCTGGAAAGAGTTTGGAGGGTGTGGCATGCAGATGTGTGACCATTTTTATTTGTCATTTTGAGGGATCACATCACCTGGATCAGCAGAGTTTGCTTGAAGCTAATTGATTAGAAGCCAGTGCAGCTGCACAGATTTCTGCCAGCTGAAGATATGGCAAGTAGTTTCTTCTGCCAACTGGAAGAAAATGCAAATTATCTTATGCTCATCTGGGCTTCCCAGCATGGATGCTGTTGCAAACCTCACTGCTCCCTTCAGTTCAGCTGGTATTTCTGTTCCCTGGTTCACAGTGCACTCCAGGAGTATCTGCTGCCTGAGCCAATGTGAGTAATCCAGTGCTCATGTAGGACCCTTGGGGAGACTCAGAGTAGATTACAACTAGAAAATGTGAAAATACTGAATCACTAAGTAGCACAGCCTTTATTTGGTAATTAATTAGTAGACAAAGTGCCTCAAAGAAAGAAAGCAGCCTATGTATGAACATATATATGCACCTCTTTCTCTCTCATTATACATATGTGCAGTTATTTTAGTCACATAAGCCATGTATACAGCTGAATTTATCCTCCTATGAGTCTGTTTTGCTCCCTGAGCAGACAGAAAGTCTCAGATTGTGAAGGACTGTGGAACATCTGCAACCTCATTTCCTCAGTGCTTTGCCAGGGGGGCCTGGGTTAAAGAGACACAGTCCAGAGGCTGCTTTTGGTACCTGAGGAAAAGTCGGTCCCAGGCACCCTAAAAGCTGTGTAGAAACAGGACATTTCCAGAACTACTTCCTTGGTAAGACTCTTCTGGGACCTTGTAGGAATCTGACAGTGTGGGTGCTCATGTTGTCAGTTTTCCCAGAGGAGAGCCCTCACCCAGGGAGTGAAACACCAACCATGGCTAAAGGAGCACGAAGGTACAGTTATTTTAATGTAACCCAGTGACTGGAATCTTTACAGAAAGCAAGGAGTATGCAGAACATATTTGCTGGCGTACTGGTTCCCCTGTTATGACATGCACTATGACATTTTGCAAGGAGTATAAAAATATTTGAAATTAGTATTGATAAATAAAATTACTAGGAAAAATATGTTAAAAATCCTGAAAGCCTTAGTCTTTGTTCATGCTTAGCCAACCAGTCTTTACGATCAGATCATAGAGTGGGGAAATGTGTTTTTAATATCCAACAGAATTGTTAATATATTTCTTTGACATTGCCTTGAGGACCAGGCTGAGGATTCCAGTTTCCACTGGGATCTCTGAGAGTTATGGGAACACAGTAGTCAGTGCATTTTAAAGTGCATAAGAACCATCTCATGCTGACAGCTCCCCAAAAGCCTCTGTTAGTGGGGGATTATTGAACAGGGATGTTTCTGGAAGTAAGACATAGCAATAGGAACCATCTGAGTATTTGTCAGAACTTTTTATGAATGAAACTGGAAAAAAAAAACCACTGATAGAATTTGGGGGAAACTCTGAAGTTGGTAGTACAGCCATGAATAAGAACTGCATGGTCAACCAGAAGCATAACTGTGATAAAATATATTGTAATGCAGACAAATGCAGTACATACATGGGGGAAAAGAGAAAAAATTTGTTCAGAATTATCCAGAGGCCAGAGGTTTGTGGTAAAACTCGTCAGACTGAGTTCTGCTGTCATGGTTTATCCAAGGGGTTAGTAGGGACCAGAAACACTTTAAGTATGGAGTTAATTCTACCCAAACAGTGTAAAAACATACACAGTTTTGGTGCCTATAATTGACAGAAATAACATTACAATGATTTGAGGATTAAAGAAAATACCTCCACAGGCAAAGCACTTGGGACATACAAAGCACTCTGTTTAGCAAGCCCAAAGGACGTGAAGTGGTTGAATTGGTTACAACATCTACCTATCCACTCATGAAGAAACTAACAGATTCTAAAGTGTTCTCTCAGTTTATGGAGAACATTTTAGTGAACGTCTTAGTGCTGAAGCCAGACAGTTTGAAGCTGATGATGAAGTCTGAGTTTTGACAGTGAAGGTAACTAACCCTTGAAGAAAAAAGTGGGAAGAGAAATAGCCATTTCTCCATCTCATAGTGCCTTCATATCAAGATTGGTGGTCTTTTTAGAGACAGAAAAGTACTCTAGTATTGCACAAATGAAAATCCTCATCCCAGTATCACATAACTGGGAGAAATGCAGTGTCCTGTGAAAAGTCATGTAAATTGATTCAAAAGCCCTTTTCATTCCTTAAAACCCTGTGAGCAAAATTGCACATTGCACTATTTCAGGTTGAGCTATTTAAACTCTCTGAATATTTTGTGCTAAAAAGTTTTCCTGAACAGCATCAACTAGACATGCGACAAAGGCTGTGAAGGTATCCAAGGACACATCTACATCTCCAGGCACAAGCAGATGTCTGTGAAATGTTGATTTGGTGTCTGGCTTTCCAGCACACACCAATTGTAATGGAACTGGAAACTGCATTTACCCACTGGATGTGTTGTAGGTATCCCAGTACCTCAAATCCCCAGAGTAATTGCTCACAATATCCAGTGTGAACTAATCAAGCCACTGCTAGAATCAAAAGTAATTGGAGTAGCCCACTAATCAAGTGGATTGCACAGAGACAGTGGCCTTCATGAGGGCTGCAAGGAGACTGCAATGGGAGAATTACTGTATATATGTTCCCTTTGCTAAATGATTCTGTAATTCTATGGTTGGACTAGACAATCCTAAAGATATTTTCCAACTTAAATGATTCTCTGATTGTGTGATTTTCTATGATTCTCTGATTTCCTGTGTTTGGCTCCTGAATGGACTCTTTCAGTCTAGATTTTCATTTCAGTTTCAGAATAATTTGCATGTGGAGTTTTAAGCACTGCATTTTACCAGCTTAAAAGAAGACAATCTCCCTATTGCAAAGAGCTTCTTCTGTGCCATCAGTGGAGAGTTGGAGCAACTTATTTATTTCAGATGCCTGGCTCGAGCCAAAGGTGACCTCTCACTGCTTTTAAGCAGGATCCATCTTCTGGCCAACTGATCAGGCTGGGGTGGCCAGCAGAGCAGCATGTGCTCCTCCTGGCTCAGCAGCAAGTAAGACAATCCTGGGACACTGCAGAAGGTGAGGGGACACAGGAGATCAGGGATGGGTGGTGGAGCCTGAGGAATTCTGAAGGGAGAGACAGTGAGCACGCAGTCTGCAGGGAGAGGGGCTGGGAGTGAGGTCAGGAACAAGGTGCAGCTGCTGGTTTTGGGGTGGTACAGGCATGTGGGACAGCCTCAGTATCCTCTGTGCACCTCTGAGCTCAGGCTGAGGCTGCAAGGTGATGCTTCAAGTGAAGGCAGAGAGTATTTAGCACCTTCCCATGCCAAGAACCTCACTGTTGATCCTCCAGTGTCTTTTCTACCCAGCCAAGTCAGCTTGTGCTTGGGAGAGATTTAATATCAAACATAGTGTGAAATTCAATCTCTCCTGTTAGACGAGCTCTGACAATGGAGCTGCCATGTGCTTGGTGGGTCATGTCAACCTTAATTTACTGCCCCTGGGTACTGTGGAAATGTCTCAAGACTGTCACACTCCCACACTGCTGAGCTCTTGGCTTGTACACAGTGACCAGGCAGAAGGTAATCACAGGAATGGGGCCTTTTAGAGGGGGGGAAAAAGCATTCAAAAGCAGCCACAGGCACCCTCCAGTATTACTAGACCTGTTTAAATTTATGTGGACTGGTACATTACTGACAACACAGCAAGCCACCAAATGACAAAAAAAAGCAGAGTTAGTAAAAGGGAAATTCTTGGAACATTCAAGGAAAAGAGGAGAGAGGGAAGAAGCATTATATTTAGTTCATGATGTGGGGAGAAGATGAATCAAAAAAATGTCAGATGATCCCTCCTCAAGTGTCAAATCCACTTAGACTGCAAGAAAGGAGGCTAACTTCTCTTATCAAATATAAAGCGTACACAAAACTTCAGTATTCTTTTTATTTTCAATAATAATAAAAAGGGAAATAGTCAATAGCATCTTTCATCTGAGTCAGCTTCAATATCTTTCTCCTGCCCTAACGCAGGCATTATTGCTGCTCTTTGGTTCAGGCTGTTTTTCCTACAGCTTACAGAGTTACAGCACATATGAGGTTAATTCTGCAATCTTAGTTCCATTTCCCACTGACCATTTTTCTCATGCATTTCAAACAGTGTGAGCAAAGAGACATTGTTTTGCTTGTAGGAACCAAGCATTAAGAAATCAGAACTGAAATGGCAGGACTCCCTCATTAAAGATGAAATACAGATGCTGTATGGTGCAGTTTGTAGGCAGACTGTGCAAGTAAAACTCCCTGAGCCTCTGTAAGCTCCAGGGCCCAAGAGGATTTGCCTGTCCCCACACTGCCCCTCTCTGCAGGTCAGAGATACCTTGTTTTGTTCTCAGTTCTTTGGCATTGGATGAAAGTCCATGTACTGTTCTATATCAGATTAGTGGTCTGAATGGGAAGACAGATTTAAATAGTTTTAAGACAGAGGAAATCTTTCTTTCTAAATAAATATCACAAAAGGCAAATAGTCATCAAAATACTGTTTGTGTAGGAAAGAGGCCAGTAAAATCATGCATAAGGGTCCTGAGCCATGCTGCAAGTTTATTGATTTTCCTAACACAGACCCCTCTGATGTAGCTTGTGGAGGCTTCCCTAGCAGCAGCCAGCAGGACCTTCTCAAGCACTATCAGCTTGGGGAATTAAACTTGGGGAATGATTTTTGTGATGGATGTTCCAGATGGGTATGCCAGAAATCCAGCTTTCATTCCCTTCTGTTAATCAAGATAGTGAGGTTTAGCTCCCAGAGGCTCTTACAGAGTCTGATACACTTTGAGGATCCTTCTCACCCCTGCCCCCAGGATTTAAATTCAAAATACCTGGGTGGCTCCTTGGGCACATGTCCTTTGTCCTCTTCCCCAGTAATACCCTAACCCCTCTGCTACAGGACATGTCCTGCCACGTGAATTTTGTGGTCTCCTTCTAGATATAAGGACAAGATCAGTGAAAGATATTGTGGGTCTGAAAAGCAGCCATGCCTATGGCTCTCCAGTGGTGGGATATCTGAACTGCCTCAAGCTGAGCAGGGAATTGAACCAAGGACTCCCACAATCTGTTTTCCCTGCTGCTTCTCAAGTGAAAACACAGTGTTACTCCCTAGGAATGGCAGAGACAGGTCCTGTAAAAAATAGGAGGATCAGTACTGTGCCAGCAGCAGGACTCTTCAGCTCACTGACAGTAACTCTGCTCTGCAAGGTGGATGAATGATCTGATTGTCAGCCTATCTGATGTCTTCCTAAAAATCACAACAAAATTACTTTCCCAATGTGTTGAGGAAAACCTGTGGCATTAAGGGCTCCATTTTGGGGTGAAGTTTTGCATCAGCCTCTAGTTTGCTTGAAACCTCATCAAAAATCATGCATTTCTCTGGTACAGCACTGCACGGAATTACACTGGTGCAACTGCAGGCTGAAAATTCTCTCATGGGCTTTATTCATCTTAACATTTGCCATTCAACACAACCTAGTCATGTATGATCCTGCTATGACCAGTAGGGATGGACATGTCCAGATGGAAAATCATCCTCTCCCAAGGGAAACATCTAAGCCACTACCTGCCTTTCCCCATGAGCTACAGACAGACTGTGTGGCTGGTTCTGGCTAGATGGTTAAGGATGAATGAATTGAATCAGATCTTAAGCCACAGAGCTTTAGTTTCCATAGAAAAGCTGCTTTGGGTGGGTGAAAACAACATTTTCTTTAATGCATGCACTCACCATGCACTCACAGCTGCTCTCTGAGTAGCCCTGGGCCACTCTTATGGCTTCTTTGAGCAGGAGCAAACTTTAGATTGAAGGGTTATGTTCAAAGCTGCTTTCCAGCCTTCCATTTGAGCCACAAACAGTGGTCAGTACAGGGGAGAAAGGCTCTACTTCTTGTTACAGGATGGCATTATTCTTGTTTCCTTGTCTCTGTTACTGGGGCAAAGGTTAATGGAAGAGGTGTGCCTGCCGCTCATTTGGCACACGGTTCTGTCAGGCCTGGCAATGGTCTGATTTTATTATCAAAGTGTTCCCTCACAAATCGCCAGGTAAACTTCTACACTCATGAAGAAAGCCGTACAAGACCATCATAATGGTCCCTTCTGGCTGCTCCAGAACATTCCCCCCCCTTACATTGACTTCATACCTTCATACCTCTAACTTCATGTAATTTCAAAGGAGAATTGGAATTTCTGAAATAATGCCTTTAAAGCTCACTTGAGACAGATGTGCAAAAAGTAGAAGTCAGTTTTCCCGATGAGGGTTAACTCAAAGAATCAAGGTACAATGTGTATGAGTTCTTCCTTAGAGGAGCAAGAAATTACCAGAGAAATGAATGAAAATCCTGAATCTATCAAGGAACATCATGCCCTGTGCTGTGTATAAAATCACTTCCTCGTGCAAGTACCACAGCCCTCTGGTTTTCCACCAATCTTATGAAGGCAGGATTTTCCCCCTAATATTGATTTTGACGCTGTTCAAATTCCACCACCCTTATGTAGCACTTTCAAAGTCTGCAATTCACAGTTGAATGGGAGGTGAAGCTTCAACCAGGCCATGGAGAGTGGGACTCACAAACATCCCTGTGTCTCTCCAAACACCTTCTCCCGCTTCCCCTCCTATCCTGGCCAGCAGAACATGGAAAGTTTTTGTCATGGAGGACATTCTTGGGCAGGAAGGAAGCGAGGACTGTGGCCAGGAGCCATTGTGGCCACCTGCTTGGATGTTCACTTCAAAGGACAGCAAACCGACAGCCAAACATGCAACCAACCAAGAGCTGAACGCATCTGCATGCAGAATTCACCCAGTATTTGGGGCTGGGGTATAAAAGACCTTTGCCCAGACTGTGTCTGACCTCAAACAAGAGCAGCAGTCGGATGATGGTGCCAGCAGAGCTGAGCCAGCATTGTGCTGGATGTGCTCTGTGCTGCAGTGTATCTGAGGCATGCCATTCTTCCCACATACACTGCTGTACCCACCCAGTTATGAAAGAGCCCTTGGCTGCCTGCCCTGCTGCTCCAGCACTGCATCTTCAGCCTGACTTAAACTCCAGTCCAAACCCTGCTAATACTCCTTGCCGTTATTGCTGTTTGGAAGGAGAAGACTCTCATGGTTTAACACCCTGGAAAGACTCTGAGGCAAGTGCCAGCACACACAGCAAGAGGCAGGTGATCTCGTTCCTGGTTCAGAATAGCTTGTGCAGGTCAGCATTTCCAGTAATGGAAATGCTACTACAGAGGCATTAACTGGTGACAACAACCACAGTATTAAACCAGGCTCTCTGGAAGATTTGATTTCTGGTTCAATCTATGTGCTGATATACAGGCTAACCCTTTTTTGGTGCAAAATTCTATTTCCTGAAGAGTCATTCACAAGGAGGATTGAGAAAAAACTGCTTGTAGGAATGCAGTAGCAAAGGGTTCAGGGATCCTGGGGGGCTCCCAGAGAAATAGCAAAAGCGTTTCTGTCTCTTGTAGGGAAAAGCAGGATGACCTGGTCTCCTGAGGTTAGACAAGCAGCCAGGTTCTTGTGTGTACTGGTCACACCTGCCTTTTATTTATTGTATTTTTCCTTCACAGCTGATCTCTCTGTATTTACCCTTATTGTCTTTGCATGCAGAGTGGAACCTAACTCTGGGACCTTTCTGTCCACAGGCCACTTAGGTAGAGCTTAGCAATTTACTGCATCAGAATACAAGAAAATAGCCAGTGTGAATGGGCCATTGTACCCAGTGCCGTTATGGATGTGACTTCACATGAATCTGCACTGGATCTGTGTTACTAAATGAAAGTGGTAAGGAAACAAGAAATGGGAAACAAAAGATCCTCTGTAGATGGTAACTCCTTCAATGTTCAAAAAAAGAGAGAAATTAGGCTGCTTTCAGCTCTTTGTATGGATTTATTCCAAATAGGGCCAAACATCATGGACTATGTTGTTTCTCTATGTTTCTAAAGAGAGGGGCTTATTCTATTCCCATTATATGGTACATTTCTGGGACACCCTCTGCTGGGTGAATAGCATCACCCATTACAGTAACTGCTGCTCACCACGGCCTAAGAGCCAGAAGCAGGTGACAGAGAGACGTAAAACAGAGTGGCCTTTTTTCAATATATCTGGAACAAAATTTATGCAAAACTGAAGTAAGGTGTTGAGGACAACTCAAAAGTTACCCCAGGAACTGGTGAATGCCACATGAGCAGAGAGTGAGGGGTCCTGCATGCCAAATGAGAGCCCTGAGTTCACAAGAGCTTGTTTGTATTACCTGTGGGTTTGAGTTACGAGATGCAGCATTTGGCTCTGCATCTGAAGGTAATTGTTTACAGTGTATTTTATGACTGTTTACAAATGTGGTTTGAAGAAAACAATGGAATATGTAACATGTTGTTTTTCCCCAGGTCTTCAGTTGATTAAGTTTGTATTTCAAGTGGCTAGACTAGAAATTTAAGTCATTGTTATTTATATTAGAGATAAAGCTAAGGATTCAGCTGAGCTCCAGGCTGCATTGTGAGAGCTGCTGTGTCAGGGTTTGAGAATGGTCTTGATCTGAAATACAAAAGGATCAAGACGGGCTGGTTAATCCTATGATTAGATATTCCCATAAGAACAGACTTTCACTCATGGTCCTATTGCAAGCACCTTGTGTGGCCACAGTCAGCCTTTTAGGGTTATTTTTTAGGGTATTTATGGAAAAAAAAAACCCAAACCAAAATATACCACATTTAAGGCATTGGCATTTAGGGAGACCAAGATCTCCTGGTAGATTTAAGTGCCATAATGCCAAGATTAATTTAAAGGTATTTTCTGCCAGGTATGGGGTAAACCAGCAATTCCCACCTGCTGAGACCTGCAGCCTTCACTTAGCTCACCATGGGAGATTTAGCCCAGGTTTGTAATGGCTGAGGGTTGTTTCATTGATGTTCAATGGCTTATTTGATAACCATTGCTACTGAAACATCATTCTGGTTAGCAAAAACAGAGAGGAAAGATGCTTGTGCCTAAGGAACAAGAAAAGGGTGCAGAAATTATGGACAATGTCCCCAGCTGTCATGCAGACTTACTGGGTGATTGGGAGGGAGTCTGCTAATCTCTCAATAGTCAGTTCACAACTTAATAACAATAATAATCCTTCCTTCTTCCTACTCTTTGTGTTTGCTATTTAGCTTTTCAAGTCTCAAAGGCAGGAAAACATCAGTGTGAGATGTGCCCTGGCTGGTATCCCAAGGCCACTGTCAGGTGAGGAACTTCTGGGGGCAAGAGAGTTGGAAGAGCTCACATCCACAATAACCAGAAACAGAACCTTTATTGAGCAGACAGAGGAGGCTCTGGAGCTGAAATGTGCAGGAAGATTAAACTCATCATGCTGAGAAGTGCTGCCCCAAGGCAGACGGGGGAGTTGCACAGGAGCTTGCCTTGCCAATGAACACTCTACCTGTTCACAGATGATTATACACCTTGCTCTAGGGCTGGCAAGCCAGGGCTTATCTGTTTCAGAACAAATTCTGACAGAGACTGGGTGCCATTTCTGTGCCTCAGGCTGCTGTAAGCTATTCTCTTTCAGCAGCAATTCTCATAGGATCTCAATCCAAGGTAGGGTTCTAGCTACCCTGAAATGTAAGATCCATTGCAAAATCTGCAGGCAACGGTGCTGGCAGCTTAGCAGTTTCCTCTGGGCCTGGCATGTGCTTAAACTACTCATGAGCTATCTGGGCTCCTCAGCTTGATTTCCATCCTTGGTTGACTCATACTTTATTTCAAGGATTGTTTGCATTTTTATGCCTCTGAGACTAGGTCCCGTGGGAATCCTTCCCAAACTCACTACATTGACCTCCTGTTTTTCCAGCACATAACCCCTTTTCAGAAGAGGTCATTTGATCCTCCACCATAAATACATGAATCAACACTTTATGCTTTTATGGGATTTTGCCTGAGTTTTCCAGTTTCACAGCGCCTCTGAAGGTGGGTTCAAGGTTTGATGGTGCCCAAAAAACTTGGTCTAGTGGGTGGCATCCCTGCCCATGGCAGGAGGTTGGAACTAAGTGGTTTTTAAGGTCCCTTCCAACCCTAACTTTTCTATGATTCAGTGGTTCTATGGTTCTGTAGTTCTGTGGTTCTGTGGTTCTTTGATCCAGGCCATTGTGCTAGAGTGAGGTTCAGGGGAAGAAGTCAGAGGAGCATTTTGAGAAAGCTTCACCAATTCTCCAGGTAAATCAGTCAGTCACAGGTGTTAGCTTGGCCCCAGCCTGTTAACAAGCTTGAAACCCATTACCTAAAAGACCTAACCAAATAGTTTACTGAGATAGACACCTCAGAGACAGGTACAGGATGGGGGAACAGTTCTGCTGTAAATCTCTTCTGGCCCTATGGGAAGGCCAAACACCTCTGTCAAGTCTTTATTTGTACATGACTGCAACAAATTCAGTCCCACCCTAATGATGGAGGGCAGTCTGTGAAAGTCGAGCTTATGTATTCATAGAAGACTGCCCATCATAAAAAAAAAAAAAAAATGCATAGGAATTCACAACTAGTACCCACCAAAGCTCATTTCCGTATCTGCAGTTTCAAAATAAACAGTGGTTCTGTGTGTGTGTACTTGCACTAGCAACCAGACCTAGTTTTTCAATAGAAACCCATAATGTCATGGGGGGTTCAATGGAAAGGCCAGTGCAAGTTGCTGACAGTCTTAATCCATTGCACTTTCAGGGCAGATGTTACTTCCTGTGACCATGGACCAGGACAGAGTAAGCAATACCCATAGATTCACAGCTAATATACAGATATCAAAGGCCTTTTTTGCTTGTATGTGGTCCACTAGCTGTCTGGGCATGCATTTGGTATTACCTGGTTAATCATCAAAGAAAGCGTGTCCCCCTGAAAATAACCCAAAGAAATTATGCTTCCACTAAAGTGAGATGGATGTTCTGGCCAGAGTCAGAGTACTCTTCCTATGCATCTGATCTGTGAGACAAGAGCTTTCAACCATGAAATATGTAGAGGAATATACACTTTACATGCATAAGATAATGGGCAAGTAATTTAATGAAAGGTCTGCAAAGATACAGAAAGTCTTCCATATCTTTGGTGGTGAAAGATGAGTTGCTGGGAAGGCATGGAGCCAAATGTTTGTGCTGGCCCTTGCTGGTCCCTCCCTGCTCTGTGGGGCACACACATCTGCTTCACACCAGGAGAAAAGAGGCTCCTGAAGGACTGTTGGGTACCAGCCCCAGCCTTTCACACATCTCAGTGCTCTGTGTCTTCAGGAGTGGAGTGGCTCTGGTGGGAAAGGATGGCTGCTCTGGGCTGCCTGCTGGGAAATGAATGGATGGGCCAACACCTCCCAGCTCCTTGGCTAAACCCAAGGTGTCTCATGCTCCCTACTGATGTGGTTTGCACTTTACCAGTAATGCTGCAGCTGCTGGACCCAAAGAACAGAGAGCTCTAGTTGTTACAGCAAGAAAACATCACCGAGCGTTGCTGATTTGCAATAATGCTGCTCCGTCATGGGTGTTATCCTGAGAAACTTAAATTCCTTAGTCCCTTAGGGCTTGTGGTGAAGTGAATGGCAAAGCCTCAATCAGTTCAAGAGCAAAAAAACTGGGATTTTATTCAGGTAGGTGTTTCTTTCCCCTCCCAGAAATGTGATGAGACCACATCCTGCGCTGTAATCAAACAGCATTTGTGCTTGTCAGTCACAGTCCCCCTGACCCTGCTCTGTACACAAACCAACACACACACACACACACAGGAGCACAGAGTCCAATTGAAAAAGAAAATAAAACCCTAACAAAAAACCCAACCAACTTTCTCTGAAATCATTTTGGCCAGACTCCTCTTATTTAGTAAAAAGTTGTGATACAGTGCAACAATACATCCTGCATGCCAGAACAGGAAGAATGCTACTTTTGTGTAGGTAGGGAAATAGTTGTGATGTACAAAAGAGATACTGTTTTTCCAACACTTTGGCCAAACTTTATACTTAGCTTCTCATGTCGGGAGAGGGTGTGACAGTAGATAGGATGTAGCCTTTGAAACTCCATCTCCACAGAGAAAAGACAGATGGAATCCAGCTGGCGGATATCACACACGTTTTCTGTTCTCCTCCATATCACAGATCTGATAAACACAGAAGAATAACAAGCCTTTATAGAATGCAGATGAACAGAGGAGCCTATCTGTATGTAAAAGAGAAGGGCCTCAGTTGACTGAATGCATATTTCTCCTAAATGAAAGTTAACTCCCACGATCTCATAAAGCGAGAATCTACCTGTTCGAGGCACGCATCTGATTATACACCATACAAATGTCTTGACCTCCCATGGCTGTTGTTATCCTGATCTCATTTAACATCATGTCATGTCAGGCTGCCATGGATATCAAGGAAAGGCCATGCAGGTGGAGGATGTCCAGTGGAGTTTGCTGGATTGTGTGAATCTGTCTTGGAGAACACGATTGCTGGTCTGTTATCATCCAAAGCCTGCACTCTGGCTTTTAAAATAAAATCTTAGAAACCTGGGAATAATGTGCTAAGACAAGTGTTGTTTGGTGATGGGAACCAGGAAATGGTAGCTGTGAATACCTGAGTGCGAATGACTCATCCAGTGACCTGCTTTGGCTCTGCTGTGTCCTCCTGTAACCTCCTCATCTTCCCTGCTTCTGACAGAGCTGCAAGGCTTTGTTACCCAGAGGACTTTGTGATACGATTCTGTGCTCTCCAGCAAGCCTGCCACAATTAATAATAGAAGATGCCTAAATTAGGATCTGATGTTGCTCAGGCTATTACTGTGCGTTTCACCTGTGCAGATATTGGGTCACATTCTAAAATGTTTTTGATTAATAGAGGATGAATTTTTTTCTCCTTTTACCCAGTAAGGCAGCACTGTCTTAATGGAAAGTGAAGCCATGACAGAAGGTGGCATTATGTTAGTTTTGATTTCCTCTGAATACAAAGGAGCTGATGCTGACATGAATTCCCTAAAGAGGTAAATTTTATGTGCATATTCATTTAATTCACCCCTATACTGGGATGGTACTCAAACATCTTTTTTCTGTTTTCTCCTGTATAAATTACAGCAAAGCATTTCCTTCCTTTTGTGCTATTCTTTTATGGATGAAGGAATTGGTGTCACACAAAGGAAATTCCAGAATGTGGACTCTCTATCAGTATCAGCAAAAGGCTCAATTGTCTCTCAGATGTCAGCTCCTGAGCTTGGCCCATTGCTACTATTTAAATCTATTTATAATTTATGAGGTCATGGCCATAAGTTTTTCTTTTAGTTCTCCCCAAAGGAAACAGTGAAACTAATTTACAAAAGACTTCTGGACTCTGGAAAGACACAGTGAAATACAAATAAGACCACAGGTTGTTACAGATATGTAGATTATTGGACCTTAAATTCCTGTCTCCAGCAATGGCCGCATCTGCAGCTCCAGAGCATGTAGCAATCTCCTCTTAACCCCTAAATACTTTGAAGCCCCTCTGGTTTTGCCTGTTGAATTTCAAACCAAGAAAATAAACCATAGCAGTGAGATACCTAAAACCAGGGGTAATTTTAAGAAGATTTACCCAAAGCCAATTGCACTGAGTAGGAAAAACCTACTCTTAACTTTCACTGAATGACTTTACCCACTCCTCTTGCATTTCTTACCTCAGTCTTTCAAACTGAAATTCTGAGTTTGTACAGCCCCAGCTCCTGTGCCTGCAGAGAGGTACTTCTATCTATGTCCATTTTGAAGCATACAAGGCATTGTGTCAATTCTAAGCCCAAGTGCCCAGTGCCTTTCCTCCTGTGCACTCTGCTGCACACTGGAAACATTGCCTCAGCTCTGATTTCCTTATTCAGGACAGGGAGCACATGCTGTGTTTTCCACCTGATGTCTGAAAACCACAGACAGGAGAGAACTTGAATTTTATTTTGTGTTTCCTGAAGTCACTATAGTGACTTTAGTATCATTATTTCCCTATTTTCAGCCAATAAAAATCATGTTGGTTATAACATTAGAAGAGAATACAATATACTAAGGGCTTTGCGATCATTCTGGAGCTGTGGATGCTTTCATTGTTTCCTATTAATTTTTCAAGGGTCCTTATTTTATCTGCCCTTTAACCCAAGTTTGATTTAGATTACTGAAAAAAGAAGGAAAAAAAATATACCCCATTAATAATGTCTCTTAATGCATGGGATGGTTTTCCAGCAACACATGTTCTATGTTTTGTTACTTTAAATAGATGCAGTTTCCTTTTAGGAAGATTCCCTCTAGGAAGATTTCTTTTAGGATGCCTGAATTCTAAATGTCCTTTCTATATGAATTTGGCATTTAAGGACATTGGTTGGTGGTGACAAGTATTGTAGTAGCAACATACAACAGAGAAGGTCTTCTTGTGCAGTGGAGTAGACGTTTATCAGTTTCTAGCTGATTTGGGAATTCTATTAGATCATGTTCGATAAAATACTTCCAATTTGAAATCACAAAGGTATGAAAAGCTACACAGCTACAGCCAATAGTTATGCTGCTTCCCTGAGGAAACAAGGGGTTGAGGCTTTCCTAACTAATCTCTCTGGAGTTCACTTTTTTGCACTGTTATCTGTAACACAGACCAGGAATCTTATGAAAAGCCTGCCCTGCAGTCTGAATTTCATCCCAGACTCAAAACTGCTGTGAATATTCCCCAGAGAGCCCCTGCTCATGGGCAGTTGTCAATCACTTGTCCTTTTGCTTCTTGAGACAAATTAAACATTGATCTTGATCAGCTTCTTCTTCTTCCACCATTCTGTTCTTTCTCTTAAGGTTCTACATATTCTGATGTTTCTGGCTTTTTCTCTGGAGCTTTGATGACATAGTTCTTCACTCTGGTTAATTGGCATTGACTCATTTATCCCTGTTCTGTCCTGTTTTCACACTTTGTAAGTGTTTGTGGTCTATATACTCACACTCCGAATAATGGGCTCTGTGTCATTGATAAAGCAGAGAATTTTCTTGAAATCTTTAGATTTGAGCTATTTTCTGGACAGAATAAGAGATCTTAGACTCTACAGACACAAACCACAGACTATCAGCTCAACCTAGACAACATCCACGTAGAAAATGGGTCCTTTTAATACTCCAGACAATTACACATGTGTTTTATACAGAACAATACAACTTACAATTCAGTTCCTGCATCTTTTCACCTTCATGGATCTTCCCAAGCTTTTTCCCAACTGTTTCATATCATTCTAATGCTCACAAGAAAACACTGTCATGCAATGCCAGCGGTATATTGTCTGCAGCAAATGGGAAAAGGACAAGACCTGTAGTTCTGAGATGTTCTTCTTATCAGAAATAGTCCACAGCATTCTCTGTGTGCCTGAAGAAAAGCTTCAACAGTGGCTTCTCAAGCCAGGACTGGAGTCCCACATAATCAGTATCTGGTGGCAGGTGTTCATCAGGTTGTTCCACTTAACAAAAGGTAACTCCTTACTTAACAAATGAGAGCAGAATTTGGTGTCATCACTGCTAATCTTCTTCCTTTAGTTACATGCTCCTCACTGAACCTGGAAGTAAAGACTATTGCTTGCTGACATCTTTCATACTCCCCCTCTCTGTTTTTTTTTTTAAGCTTTCTAATTATTGTAGTATGAAAGAGAAGGGAAATACCAAAGACAGGCATGAGGTGGAAGAAACACATCCCCAGGATTCAGCATCAAGTAACTTGTCAACCTGACTGCTTTCCAGACATGAAAAAATTGAGAAAAGGAGAGGAAGAAAACACAGATAGAGAAGCCCCCTTTATTCTAGCAAAAAAGGAGAATCACAGGAACCAAACTGAAGCCAGACTCATTCATATGAAAAATAAGTCAGTAACCAAGATTATTAGCCACTGGAATAGCACACAGGGAAGTTATACAATTATTTCCTATGTCCTGATGTCTTCAAATCAGGACTCTACTCTGTTCTGTAAAATATGATTTGATCAAAGAAATTCTTGGACTTGACACAGAGGTCAGCCTAGATAAGGTGATCATTCTTCTGACCTTAAAACTCTACAAATATGTACCTTCAGAGAGAAAGGCCAGACTGTGGTTGCAGTCTGGCACAGGGACACCAGAAATTTTGGTCCAAGGCCTGGCTCTGTTACAGTTTTCCAGAATAATCACAAGGAAGTTGTGTAATTTATCTGTGCCTCTGTTCACCATCTGTAAACTCTGGAGAATAATCCTTCTCCTATTCAATTTTTTAGCTATTTGGGGTATGGAAAGCAACTTATTAGGTGTGGGTACAGACCTTGCCTAAGGTCTGCAAAGGCAAGTCTGTTGGCATCATTGCAAAGCACAGATATCCATAAGGAAAACCTGATGGTGCAGAAGGAAAATATATTAGTAGGGAGATAAAGAAATGCCTTTCTTTCAGCAGTAGCCTCCTGAGTGCAGTTAAAAAGCAACATGTCAGAGTGTGGGGATGGTCACTCAGCCAGAGAATTATGATTTCATCTCAGGATGCTTCTGGATACAAATAGCATCCAAGGCCTCTTCATGAGGGAGCCTCTCACTTCCTCCAGTGGCATTTGCAACATTGCAGTCATTTATATTCTCAACAACAATAATCAAATGACCAGTGTCTGTCTCTATCCATGCACAATGAAGACTTGTGCTCTCTTTGCTTAGCTAAGAAACTTTGTGAGCTTCTGCCAAGAAGTGAAAGATCATTTTGAATGGCTGGAATAAATTCAAACCATGTCCCAGGGAGCTGGAAGGCTCACAGGCCTTGTCCACTGCCCAGCTGCTCCTCCCTTCCCTACATCTTCATTATGTCTGTTGGTCTCTGTCACTGCTGGAGCTAAATTAGCTGCTGCTCCACCTGGTAGCTGGACACTCTTCCAGCTTTGCCCTTCTCCTGTCACTGGGGCTGAAATATGAATAGCCTTTCATGGCATGTAGGAAGTGGGTTTTAGGAAATGAGCTGAGCATGAGCAGGGCTTCTACTCAGCCAGGGAGAAAAGGGCTGAATCCCAGCTGGAACCTCTGAGCAACATCTCAATGAGTCCTTATGTGAGCTGCTCTGAGTTATGTCTGCTCCAGAGAGAATGGGGACTTACACAGCAGCCTGTGCTAAGATTCCAAGTACACAAGACATGCTCTTTGCTCCAGAAACTTCTGGATTCGGTCCCTGATGGTGATCAACACGAACTTGCATGTGTGTATGTGCATATATATATATATATATATACACACATACACACCCTCATATTGTAACATAACATGCATAACAACTGTTCACATATAACAACCCTTCACATCTCCTAATAAGATATCTCCTTTAAACAGAGAAAACAGAGCTAGCAAAAGAAAGCAGTGGCCACTGGCACCCAGATTTTCCTGAGTTATGCTAAGGGTTGCAAGGAGAATAATAGGCACCATTGTTTCCAGTTCCCCACTACTCCTAAAAAACTTCATCAAGCTACAAGCATGGGCAGTGTCAGAATAAGGCACTGAAAGAGTGCCTTATGAGGGGCTGGAGAAGGAAAGGAAGAGACACCTGTTGGGATGAGTAGAGAACCATATCAGAAATACAGTGAGACACAGCTCCACAGAGCTAAAAGATGCACTTGTGTTATCCTGCCAAGTCCTCCTTGGCACGATGTCTCTGTATGTGATCCTCTTAGTCTATCGCTGGTTCCCTGCGATATGTGTCTGTCTGGTTTCTCACGGCTGCAATAAACCCTTCCACTGCACTAATCTCATTTAACAGTTCCACTGACTTGAAAAGAACCCAAGTAAAATTGCTGTGCAATTTCTGCTGGCGCTATTATGGCTGTATCACTTGTCAGCTTCCATAAACAAGATAAATATAGTTAAAGCATCAGATATGAAGAAGTTTGGCATGTTACAGCAACTCATCAGAAATATTTTTTGAAAGGTATCTTATAAAAAGAGAAACAAGAGGATGCCAGAAGGGATAAAAACTTCAAATTTCTCTTTTTGCAAAATTCTTTTGCCCACGGAGGCTGCAAGAACTCAGTGTACAGTGCCTTTCCAGCACCATGTGCTGTCACACACAGCAGCTGGACCCGCACTGACTCCGCAAAAGCAGTGAGTTTTGATATCAGTCTCTGTATCTCAAAGAGCCTCTCTCCCAGATTGCATCACTGGGATCCAGCTACCTGGAGGATAAAAGGCAGAACATCAGGAGGCATGCAAAGCTGGAAGGAGGGGGGAAATGTTCCTGTTCCTCTTAGCAGGGGAAACCCCTTCTCACAAATGTGACGTGTTTTCACAGCAAGAGGACACCCATCTGAAGGGCCTGTGTGAAAGATCATCCCCCACTCTTCCCCACACTAGTGGTTGGTTTGTGCCTGCAGCTACTCCGTGCTCCAAAGAAGACAAGAATCTCCCCTCTAGCACCTGCATGAATAGACCAAGCCCAACAGATCTCCCCACGCCCAGGAAGTGCCCACGCTCTGCTCCCTTATCACCTCCAGGAGCAAGGTGATGGAGAGGCGAGATGGGGGAAGGTAAGAGCACAGCCCCACAGGTGCTGACCAGGCTGTGCAAGAGGCATGGGAATGCCTTGCTCAGGGACAGTCCACGGGGTGAGTTTGGGCTGCCCCTTGCTGTTGAGCCCTGAGCCCTCTCAGAGCATGTGGAGGTCAAAACAGCACCAGCAAACATGAGTCAGCTGTGCTGAGAGCTGAGCCCACGGCTCCAGGGAAAGTAGGTGATAACATAAGATCAGGACTCTTTCTGGAAGAGATTCGGGGATCACAGGAGAGACTGTATTAGCTCCTAGCCAGAGAGGAAAATAACAGCCCTAAAAATAACTGTATTATAAAGGCCAGTGACAGAGGTCAAGACATTGATGCTCAGAAGATGAAGTAGCTGGTTTCTGCTATTATCTGAGTGCTATCCAGTCAATAAAGTATTCCAATAATGATACACCTCTCGTCACTCGTGCAGTTGTAAAATAGAATGGGACAGATTTTCAGCATTCGGAAAGTTCAGGACATTTATGATGTCACTTTTTTTCCTTTTTCTTTTTTTTTTTTTTTTCAGAAATATTGGACACCAAAGTCTTGACAGAGGTATTTGTGGGGAGGGGTGTTGAAATTTGACAGTGGCATACTGGGCAGGAAGGTCAGGATGTTATGATCAAATAAAGACCTCTTTGTCTTGTGACATCTTGCTTTTGAGGAAATAAAATTCCCATCTCTCCGCACCTGTGTCTTTCCTATTGCAGCAAAGAGCAAAAAACATGCAGTATTTCTGTAGAAGGTGATGGGAAAATATTTTCCTGCATTAAATTGGGGTAAAGCAGTTATCTTCAACCATTTCTATTTCCTTCAAAGAAATAAAGATGCCCACTAGAGCTGTGTCTAAACTGTGTGACAGAGATGAATTTGAGCCCTTTTTTATAGTCATGTTGAAGGTTCACCCAGTTGATCCATGTGTAAACAGACATCTTTTCCTCAAAGATAGGAAGATACAGGCAGTCCAGGGTGATGCCAGGTTCTTCTGGGCTGCAGGCTATAGAGACCATGAGCCTCTAGCACTGCAGATCTTACCACATTGACTCCAGACAAACATGTGCAGTCTCAAATGAGTCAGAACATATACAGTTCTGGCACCCCAAATTGTCTAATGCCAAGGAGCAACCAGAGAAAGTAAGTGAGAAAGAAACTTCTAGTTGAAATGAGCTCACTACTCTTCTTATCACCTTGGCCCTAGGAGGCTCCCTACTGCTTTCCTACTAGATCTTTTGACTGTGCTTTTAATTAGTGACATATTTTATATAACAGAGAAAGTATTTTTCCACTGATTAGTTATGCTAATTTATGGAAACAGCAATAAATAGTCTAGAAAAAAAATACATGCTAGTGTATTTGTCTGTGAGGACAGTTATGACCTGTCATATATCAGCAGTGTGTTATTGATCAGAATATTATTTTTATAAGTTTATGTACTTTCTGAACATTTACAACCTTCTTTCAGCTAATTAAAAGTCACTCTTCATAATAGCCAATAATTTACTTCATAAAAATATATAGTCCCAGGAACACTGGTGAGTAAATGGCCTCAATCTGTCCATGTTTATATAGAGAGTTTTCCAGATCTTTAGGGCCTATAAAAATTAAACAAGCTGAGTGTGTGTCTTGGAAGGGTAAGAAAACTCTCTGTCATTCATCTTTGGCCACTGTAGTAAGTCATATGCCAGACAATTTGTCATTGAAGGAGAAAGGGAAGGAGAACACTCTCCCAGGAGAGAAACCTTCACTGTTTTCTCATACACCACTTCAGGTCTTAGCAATGATCTTATTAGCATGACTGCTGCCGTTGTTCAGAGTTGTCCTGGGGCCATTGAACTGGAGCCACGGCAGGCAAACTGCATTTAAACCAGTTCTGATTTCTCTCAGAGGCTTTCCTCAGCCTCTGACCTGCCATGTGGATCACAGCTGGGCTGGACCTGAGCTGGCTCTGGTGGGACAGTTTCAGCTGCTGCTGAAGTCACAGCAATGCCCGTGACAAACCAATTGTGTGTGTGTGTGAGAGAGAGCATGAGAGCTGGGCAATCTTAGCTCAAAAATATGTTTAAAAGTACCAGTCCCCAGTGGCAACCATAAGCCTTGTCTCTCTCTGTTTCTCTTCCCTGGTTTAGGAACCCTGGTAGTTGTTTTGTCCACAGTTATGGAACAGCTCCTGAGATGTGGAGGATCCTGCTTGTTCTGGTTTTCACCACCTGCAGCAAGCGGACGTGAACCCGCAACATCCTTAACTACATTCCAATCCAACCAAAACACAAGCACTAATATGGTTACAAAGTCCTTCGGCTTCTTCAGATGGAAAGATTTATGTCCTCAAAGACTTGGCCAGCCCCTTATTGCTCATTCATTGTGTTTGCCTATGACTGCTCTTTCCATTTAATTTTTAATGTGGCTGTAGCCTTGCCTCACTAAGCTCCAGGAAAATTGTAAAGGCACTGGCTGTTACTGTGAACCTAGAATCTCTTGGCAAAAGCAGTGTGGGCAAGCAGAGTCTCTCCCCATTGCACAACAGTTCACAGCACCACACTCTGACCCTTATGCAAGAACCACGTTTTTCTTCAAAGCAAGTGTGCAGCGCTCCAGTGGGATGCTTGAGCCAGAGAAAAGAGTAAAATTTCCCAGATGAGGCATATGGATTCAGTGAACATCTGAATCATGCACTGTGGGTCTACATGTGGTTTAATGCTATTCATAAAGCTCATTGCTATGCTTACCTACTGTTTCTCTTCTGTTTCATTTTTACTGAGTGCTCATCATCTCACAATCAGTAGTCTAGGTCCTGAGGGGAACTTTAATAATTCTGGCCCTTAGATTTTAACCCAAAGCAGATTATATTACTATGATATTGGAATTTAGTGACTTAAGATGTTTTCCATTCCAGCTGTTTTTATTTAGGCAGCATATCCCAAATTGTCTCTTCATTCTAGCTTTCCAACACTTAGACCTCCTTTGCACATGTATCCAAACTGTGAAGTCTGATTCCAGCTATCAGCAAACCACCTACACAGTGACCACCATCCAAACCTGGGCAACTTCTTCATATATAGGCAGGAGATGGTTTGCCTGCTGCCAACAGTACAGTGTACTGGCACATGCATATAGATGCCTCTGCCCTGGAGCCCAGGTTATTCACCCAAAATGCAGGAGGTTCCTGAATGTCTCTGAACCACCAAGAATTTCCAGAAAGAACTGGAGGTGCTCAAAATGCCTAAGAAAAGGCAAGAATGGAGAGATGCTATTGCAAATCTGCATGGTCTGGGTTAAATTTCTTTCTTTCCCAAACAACTGCTTTAGGCGCAGCAGCTGCAGCGTTTCTGGTAAAGTGCAAACCACATCAGAGGGCAGCAGCAGACACCCGGTTTTAGCCAAGGAGGTGGTACCCAAGCATCCATTCATCCCTCAACAACCAGACCCAGCATCTGTCTTTTCCCACTGGGGCCACAGTCTGGTGGCACCCTCAAACCAAATGCCAAACACAAAATTCTGCTGACCACGCGATGAGGAAGCTGAAAGAGCCCTTTGCTGAGGCACCACGGTCTCATCCCATTTAATATTTCACAGGGACCACAACTTGCTTCTGCTGCAGTGGATGCTGCTCCCTGGCATCCATCCCCCACTGGCTGCAGGGCAATGTGGGTTTCCCCAAAGCCATCCCAGACACTGGGGGCTGTGTCCCACCCTAGTGCATGCCTGACTCACAGGAAAACCCAAGGCAGACCCTGGCTGGGGCTGGAGTCCCCTTGCTAAGTCTCTGTTCCTCTGTGAGAGAGCTGGAGTGTCCCAGGCACTCGTGAGATGCCCAGCACGGGTCAGTCAGTGCAGGGAGCAGCTGCAGCAGCTCCAGCCCACGTCACCCTTGGCACAGAGGCCATGGCAGTGGGAGAGAAAGCCAAGGTGCTGCAGCTGATAAATCATTCACAGTGGCTGGGGGACCCCATGAGAGAGGGAGTGAAAGGTGACCTGAGCTCCTTGTTTCTTCTCCATCGCCTGCCAGCGCTGTGCCAAGAGCACGGCCACAGGCACCATTCCCTGCTTTGTGCATTTGTGGGCTCAGCCTCTGAGGCCAGGAAAGGCTCTTTGCTTCGTCTGTCCTTAGCTCATGTTTCTTGTAGCACCACACCTCACATGACCCACGGGATCCACAGGCATAGCCCCGGCTATTGTAGACATACAAAGTTCAGTTGGACCCAACAGGAGTCAACATTTCCCTTCTTATTCTGTTTGCAGTTTCTCACCATGGGCAGCAAACTGGCTGATTAATAATTACAACAATTAACTATCACCAGATAATAGGGAAAAAAAAAAAGCATCAGATTAGGTTTGTGGTTGGTAATCTGGGGGTCATCGAAAAAATCAATGTAGCCAATAAAAATGAAAGCACCGTTCCATTATTTATCAAAGGAGTTATTAAGTGGTTTATGCATCAAAGACTATGCACTGTGATAGAAAATAGAAAACTAAGGGAATTTGAATAGCTTGGCTCTGTCCATACAGTGGTGGTGAAGTATGTCTTCCATTCTTTGTTAACGCTTAGAAATTACTATCTTGTGATAAAATTTTCGAGTGAAATTATTTTCAGAGACATTAGACTTTTTTGTGGGATCCACATTATTTCCTCATGACACTTGTGTATTTTTTGAAGTTAAAAAATTACCTTTGTGTCAAAAATCCACTCATTGGAGATACAGGTTATGGCTAAGGATAATATTTTCAAACCTGATTGTCCAAAACTAGACTTCTAGAAGGAAAAACTAAAAAGAACTTAAATCAAGGGCCTAACAATTTATCAAAAATATATGTATTTGTTTATTAAAAGGAGCTTGTACATTAAGTCTTTGGATGAGAAGGCATAAGCCAAGGCATCAGAGAAAGCCACCAAGAGCAGCAAATCAGGATTCTCTAGTAAAAATTTGCACTCTACCTTCCATCTAAGAGCACAATCACATGGATAAATGGTGAGCAGGAGGGAGAGCCTATGATGCTTGCAGCCGGTAAAGAGACACATTGATATCACCACACAAACTTAAAAATGTTGTTGTCCAAAGGACCTACAGTTTTTTAGTATTTCTGAACACTGTTCCTCAATATATTCTTTATCTGTTTCACCATTATGCTTTCTCAGTGAGAAATTGTTATGGAACAATTAAATTTGAAGCATCTTGCCCCTGGGTTGGCTATATCCTGGGCATTAATCCTCTAAAAGTGCTGTGAATATACTAATTGGCAATGCCTCATGAAAAATAAAGGTCACTCTAAATTTATATATTTATTTCCATCTTTTAGATTATAACATTGTGATAAAAGCTTCAGGAGAGGATGTTTCCTAAGTGACAGACAGAGGTTAATGACTTTGACTTTGCCTTTGGCCATACAAGCTCCTCCCAACTGGTCATCAATTCCCAAGAAATATGGGAATTGTCTTGAGTGTTTTTGGTTTAACTGTACTTTTAATTCCATGCCAGCCATTAGGAGTGGTGCCTCTTGCATTACAAAGACATCTCTTGAGTAACAGCTTCACTCCCTCCCACTTTATTTGGTACTTATATCTTGCCCCAGAAGTCAGAGAGGGGATTTACCGTGACAATAATTTCATAATAAATACGGCTGTAAGAGCAACAGAAGAAACCTGGGAACCCAAAGCTGCTACACCATGAGAAAGGTACACCCAGGAGCTGAAAGGGGGGTGGAGATTGCAAGTGCATAAAGGAGCACTAACTCCTTGTGCTGTTCCCCAGCCCCTCCTGGAGCTCCTTGCACAGAGCTGGCTTGTCTGCACAGCACCAGGCAGTGCTGTTGAGCCACCCAAGGTGTGGGCATGCCTGTTCCTGGCTCAGGGATTAGGCAGAGAGAAGGTCTCAGCTGTTGGCAATTACTCTGCTACCTCATTTGAGGTGGATGGCTTAGGTGTATTCCTCAACTTGCTCCAGTTCACAGCCAAATACAAAATCTTAGTCAGGCTCAGGCAGAGTAAATTCCATAATAATGGTGGGATTGTGTTAGAATGGCAGAAAGGCACAGAAGTCACTGTTCAGGCTATGCATTAGAGCAAGAGTGAGGCATGGTGATTTCATGTAGCTGTAGGACAGCACTGTGAGAAGAACTGGAGCATTTATTTTTACTGATATGTCTTTATTTCCTAACCCACAGATTTTGTTGTTGTTGACAATGATTACATATCAAATGGAATTTGTATTCTCATCTAGATTCCCATTTTAAACAATTTTATATATATTAAAATATATTTTAATCCATCCTTTCCCAAAGGCAGTAGTTATCATTTTGTATAAACATGTGGGATTTACAGGTGCTTACCTCGCTGTGTAATGCTGATGCACAACTGCTCAGTAATTGAACAGTGTAGGACAAGGTGACCTGTAAATGATGTACCCTTTGTACCTAAATGTGTCATCAAAACATAATGGAGCACTTTGCTCCTTTTTCTGTGTCCTCTGATCACTGCCCTCAGAGCCACTTTGTCAGCTCTGATGACCAGACAGGAAAGGATGCTCATGTTTTATACTGAAATTATCCAGCAAGGAAATGCCTGATGGAATGAAAGACTGCTTTGTCGGGTGAGTTAAGAACAGTTACAACTGATACTGTACTAGAAGCGTTTGCTGGATGCAAAGTTCATGCTGACTGAACTTTGGATTTTTAAGTTCAGGTTAACTGCTGAGTCTGGACTTTCTGAAAATTAAGTTAAAAAAAAAAACCCAAACCACCTCTCAACCAGAACTGGAAATAGCAGAAATATAAATGTATTACAGAACTGAAACCAAGTTGTAGCATGGATTTTAGGATGCAGAATCACTCTGCACAAAGCTTAATAATTTTAATCATGGGCTCAGATACATATCTTGGCTACTATAAGGGTGAAAAAAAATAAAGCTTGTTTTAATTATATTATATTTATAAACAGCTACATATTTGTCACTTTGCTTTAAGGAATAGGTTGTCTAGAGAAAAAATTCTTGACAAAAGCTCCCAGGGGTACTCACTAAAGAGCTGATTTCCCTGTTCCAGCACGAACACACAGGCCCAGCATAAACCAGTTAATGCACATTGTTATCACTTGTTCTACAGCAGTAACCAAAGCTCTCAGTCATGATCAAAGACTTGTTCAAGATCATGTAAAAACCTGCTACAAGACAGGATTCTCTGCCAGCTCGCCCTGAGCATTTTTTCTTCTGTTTTTTCCTCTTTCCATAAGGGTATTTCTAGCTTTAAGGTTAGAAACAAACCATAATTCTTTTGAGCAGATAACAAACGGCTCCTCCAAAAGAAAGGAGGTTGGGGTGGGGAAGGCAAGGGCAGAGGAGGAGGAGTTCCAAACAAGCTCTCCTAACCTGCAGGAGAGCTGTAGCAGCCTATTAACCTCTGCAACACGGGGTTTTCATGAATTGCTAGAAATGGGAATGATGAGATCACTGCCAGAGAAGGACCTAGACACTGACATGA
Organism: Vidua chalybeata; assembly: GCF_026979565.1. Taxonomy (NCBI): domain Eukaryota; kingdom Metazoa; phylum Chordata; class Aves; order Passeriformes; family Viduidae; genus Vidua; species Vidua chalybeata. The sequence continues at coordinate 65,706,514 of NC_071533.1, forward strand.
GGTTCTGTGCAGGAAGGACAGCTCCAGACACAGAGAAAATAGCTTCAGGGCTTTCTGGCCTTAAAGAGGGAGAGGGAGAAAGGGCAAAAAGCATCTGCATTAAATGTTTCTATTAAAATCAACTGCCAGATAATGCATTACAAATTCAGAGTACCAGCTTTGTCATGAGTTTTGCTCACCAGAAATGTAGACATGTAGGAATCAGGAGAAAGGCAATTCTCTTATGTGGTGTATATATATGTATAATCCATATTTTAATGTTTTGTCTCTATTGATACAGGTATAGCTGTTATGTGAGCAGGTGGGAAGGTTCAGCTTAGAGGAAGAGGATTTAAATATTTAAGTATTTAAATACTGAGTCATAAGACTTTTCTGGAGTGGCTGGAGTAGCTACCAAGACCCTGTAGCAAATACACCTTTTGGACCTGAAGTCTGAGAATGCGGAACTGAGAGGTCTCCTTCAAGCCCTGACTCAGACATGTACCTCCTAGTTTAACCCACCCATACCAGCCAAAAATTGAATTATGTCTGTTGACTCCATGCCAAAGATATTGCCTTATTTCTGCTAACCTACAAGGGTATTTACACATTGCTCCATAAGAAATTCCTCTGGAACAAACGGAACTTTTCACACCCAGTGAAGTTGGCCCATCATGATTCTTTAAAACAAATGCAGTATTTCCAAAGAACATAAGTGATAGACATAAAGTTCGCTGTAATCTTCTGGCTGCACTTCTATCACTGCTAACCACAACCCATCATTACTTTTTCTCATGTCTGTTACTGTGAATCAGCACCAACCCTCCCTCCCTCCACCCAATCTCCCCACCTTGGCTCAGGCCTAAGCAGAGCTTACACACGTTAAGTAGGAAGACATCAGTCCTCTCACTTTTAAAATAGCTGGATACATTTTTATGGTTCCTTCATAACACAAGATAATAATCGCCTTCCCTTCTGACCCCAAAGATTTCTAAATGCATTTGAATTCAATGACTGTACTGCATTTCTATGCAAGCTTGTAAGAGAAAAATAATTTACCCAGTATCAATCTAGTGGGTAGTAAAATATGAATGTACTGCTGGCAGCAACACTGCCATGTAGAGAGACAGAGCAGGGAGTATTTCTTCACTTAAGCATCTTTACCTCTGTAATATTTTCTTATTGGAACTATTTACTTAGCTTTTGCTCAGTAGAAATGTCCCTTTTGGTATAATTATACCAAATGACATATCTACATCACTTGACATATTTACAAATTTTAATACCCTTATTTATTTTGCAACATTGTTTCCAGCTGTCTTTAGAGTGATTACCTTGAATGACATGAGCGGTGTTAATTAATGAATATTTGTCATTTCAGGCAGTAGAAATTTCATGGAAAAGTTGTGTTGAATAGATTCATGGCAAAAATCTGTTGCAAGTACATGGCTAATTTTTCTCTTTTTTTTCCCATTAGACCTGTTAGAAGGTTTCTCTAGCAAATTTGGCCATTTTCATAAGACTTCAACTCCATTGGTCCACGTTGTAATGGAATTAGAGAACTGTTCCCTCCTACATTTTTTGTTTGTTACGTGTCCCCTTCTGCCACCTCTAGAAAGGACAAACTCTGTACATATCATAGGAGTTATGGACCAACACAACAAAGACTTCTGTCTCTGAGGATTTTGAACTTCACCCAGCAATGCTTGGTGTGGGAGAAGGTCCTGTGCCCTGTGTATAAGCCACATATTTTTGGTATTTGCAGATATCTCCCAGAAGAAACTGTAACTGCTTTATCTTGTAAAACACTCAGAAACAGAAAAAGTTACCAAGACTCAGGGTAACAACATTAGGCTTTTTACAGAAGGCCAGGAAAGTTTTTATTCCATAGAAGATCGCCATAGACCAAACATACAAATTCTAACAGCCTTTCCTTTAGCATTTTATTATGGTCTTTTCCAAACAGATGAAATCAAGAACTAGAAAACATGCAGTTATGCAAAGTTTTGCTTTGGTTTTCTGGGAGAAAGTCCCAGAAGAGGTTTCCAGAACTGAGGAACTGAGCAATAAGATTGAGTTGAGTCTTCTGCTGTGTCACTTTATGCTTGAGGAGGCCTTCCCCCCTGTCCAGACATATAAAGATCTTTCTCCAGGGCCACCAAAAGAAGAGCAGTCACAGGCCTGACTGTGGTGCTGGAAGGTGGCAGCATCTCCTGGATGCTGACAGAAAGGCTTTCCCCACAGCAGTACTGACCCCAGCTCAGATTCTGCAGTAGGTTTTTCCAGCTTGCTCCACCCATGAATACCTATGGAAATATCTGCATTGCTTCTGCTGGATCTCCATGCAATGCCTGACAGCCATGACTTTGTCAGATGTGTAGATCACAGGAGGTATCTCCATGGCATCTGATAATGTAGGCATGGATTTCTTGAGGGAATGATGCCAGTTTAAATCACTTAAGATTCCTGTGCTTACGGATGTGAAATTAGAAGTGTATACTTGAACCAGTTTCATCAACAATCATTGTTTTGCCTGCTGTAGGCTATGAAAACAAAATTTTAAACAAATTTTATCTTGTGCCTTACCCCAGCTATCTGCACACTGAAGTCCTAACAATGTCCTGGCTCCTGCTGGGAAAATATTAAACATGTTTAACACCCATTTGTATATAAATAGTAATATCAACAACATAAAATCTACTTATGGACCAATTCAGCAGCCAGAGCTCTTGTTCTTTCTGGTTGTCACTTTGATAATGCAATACAATCACAAGGGCTTGCAGTCTTGTCTGCTTGGTGTGCCATCATTCATAACACATTATCAGAGTGACAGCTGGCAGTAACAAGAGGCCAAGTGCCAGATATGCACGGCACATCTTTCTGAAAAATATTTCCCCTTTAAAACCTAGATAGGTTGATTAAGAAGGGAGGGAATTCCTCCCCCTTCCCCCAGATGGCTGCACTGATTCATTGGAAGCCAACCCAGACACAGCTTGTCAGTGCATTGGCAAAACTCCATGCTCCACCTTCCCTCCTCTATTCAGGTTATATCCCATGGGGTTCATCAGGAGAATTTTCCCTGACAAGGATTGAAAACAGTGATCTATAAGCAATGAGCAGCATCGCCATTTGCTTTAATTAGGCAGAACAAAAAGCTTGCTGGAAGACACAGTGCAAGGGAATACCCTGAAGAGGGTCCTGTTTGCACTCCTCTTGCTTTGTGTTTGTCCAGCCTGATTTCTCTGTGGCCCCTTGACTTCAGGCCCAGACAATGAGCTCAGAGCTTTCCAGTCACCATAAATCCCTGCCTCCTTCCTCAATGAGGCTCCTTCTCAGGCACCATCTCAAGGCATCCTAACCCCCCTTCCCTGATCCAGCCTGTCCTGTTAATCAGTATTATTGAAGAGTTACCCCTTTGAGCTTCAGGAAGCAATCTGGTGTATTAAGTCCTTTTTGTTTCACTAAATTGTACTGTGACCTCACTAAAAATCCCTCAAAAGACAAGAAAGGAGTTGTGTCCCCACACACAGGGTGCTAATTTGGAATCTCCAATGAGTTAAAAGAAGAGCAGCATTAGAGAAGATGGCTTTATGAAGTGATAGAGTTAACTGGCTACTATTTCATTGTAATGCCAGCTGACTGTACAGGACTTCACAATGTTCTCAGGGATGTGGGGAGCGGTGTGTGTTCCCTGGCAGAGACCCAGGATCTAGATTAAAATCTCCCAGAGTTAATTTAGGAAAACAATAATATTTAAAGTTGGAAGGTTGGAGTTTTTTTTTTTTTTAGGCTGTATCCCACCATGAAACATGTGATCTCTGGGTCTATTTCTTGTCCACATAGATCTTTGCTTGTGGATTCTGTGAATAGCTGGCCCCACATCCTTAAGCGGGACGACCTAACAGGAAGTTAATAAATTAATATTTTGATATTCAAATAAATATGAGTTTTCAAGAAATGTTGAAGTGTGTCCCCAATTAAATTATTGTCACAACCCCAAATGCTTAGTAAACTGATCATCACTAGTTAGTTGGTACAAAGTCCAGCACTGACACCAGTCTAGGCTGAACTTCTGCAGTTCTTTTAATTTCTTATAACTGCTCACCTGAAGTAGTGTAGTTTCCTCACACTTCAAGCATTTATTCCTAGAGTAGAGGACAACTTGCAAAATGCTATGGGATCTGGACATTTGCTCAGATCTCAGAAGCATCCAGGTGCCATCATCTTCTAAACCACCATGGCAGGGTGGTGTCTACCACACTCCCAGATGAGTATTTGTGTTGTAGGGCCAGTGTTGGCCTATGCAAGGGCTGGATGGTGTGCTGGGGAAAACATCCCTGCTGGTCCAGCTCTGCCCTGGAGAATGCTGTCCAGGTGCCACACAGTCACAGAGAAATAAGCAAAAGAAACTATTTTCCCCAGATGTTTGTGTTCAGGCATGTAACTGAGGCAGAGTTGTAGGGTTTCATCGTACACCATAACTTCTATTTTCACCCCTGCTTCTCCAAGTGTTGTTACATAAATGCATAAAGTTTTTCTCTTTCTCTTCACTTGCCATTTGAACTGTTTTTTGCACCCCTTTGCATGTTGCTGTGTGCTATGAAAGTTTAAGTTGATCAAGGGTTACTTGCAGTTTTGTTTCCGGTGTCTGTTCTTCACAGATCTTAGCTTTTCTCTAAGGAGATGGAACAGGTGAGGGGATAAACCAGTTAGGAAGGCCAGAGATGAGGACTAGCAGGAACCTCAATTTCAATGTGTGCACCTCCTTCTCTGAAGCAGGAATGCAGTTTGTGAAAGATAAGAAGCCACCCTTCCTCAGCCATTACAGTCCAGCTTTGTTCGGATGTCGCTGCTGCAGGCAGCTGAGTGCTTTTCTCATCTCAGCTCCCACACAGGCACCATGGCTAGCTGAGAGCATGATAAGCACATTTCAGGGGGAAAATCATCATCTTTATCCATGGTGACAGAGGGAGATATTCAAACCTCCTTTTTCTTCATGAGCGCTTTTCATTTAGTGAGTCACCACTGGATCTGTGCTAGGATCCTCTGAGTGCACCTCTGAGTATCCCATCTGTAGATGTGCATCATTAGCACCTGAAACCTGCCTCTGAGCAACATTTTCAAATATCATTTCCAGTGGGGTAGATGTCTGCTCTATGAAAAGGTTTGTTGCAGTGATATTCCCAATTCTGGGAAACATTAATTTTGTTTTCTAGTCAGCAGAGTCCATGCTACAGAACAAGCAAATTTATACTAATCCAAAAATACCAACTGCAAGTAGTTCCTAAAGTAGAACAGAGTTGACAGCATTATAACTGCATGCAAGATTGGGTGTATACAGGTTTATCTATTTACACAATGTTAATGTGTAGATAAAGCCTTAACAGACACTTTAGTGTCCCTGTCATCTCTGAAAGCAAGACTTCAGGGGTACTTCAAGAAATTAACTTTAAAAAGTTAATCTGCACAAAAATGGAAAAAGAAGGAAAAAAATTGTTGCTACTGGAAGCTTTACTTCCACAAGTAGATTTTTACAAGCTGACACATCAATACGCCTGGGGCTGCCTATCTGACATGTCAGAAAAAAAGGATTTTTTGTGATGTCATCACCCTTAAACCGTCCCCATTAGCAGCCAGTATCTAGTTAGTAACTACTAGCAAGTCCACATTTGCATTTTAGCTTTGCAATTAAAGCAACAAAGTATTTTAAAACTCTTCTCCTTCTGTGTCTAATTAAACCAGCACAATTACAATTATAGTCACTGCTCAGGGAAGACATTCATGAATACCTGAACTACTGAGGCCAATAGATTTTGATCAGAAACCATGATGACACATATTATCTGCAGAATGCAAAACTGCCCTAGTTTTAAACTTTTTAATAAGATTATGTAGTTTCAGCTTAGTAAACTGCTTGAAGATATTAGAAAAACAATACAATGTTTAAATGCGTTCTTCCATTGTATCCTTAATTTAAAACCATGTTGTTTTAGAAGTCCACTGTTTTACCTGAATTTTAGTTAATCTTGTAGTGGATTAAAATATGCATTTTTTTTAAACTTAATAAATCCTTATCTCCTGGTATTAACAGCAACTAGTCAAATTTTGTGGATTTTGTTGGGTTGCTTCCAAGGCAAATTCACCAGATCTTTCTGTTGAAGGTGGCTATGTAAATCAGGAATACCTCCAATGAAGCCCATTAAAAATACATCAATGGAATATTGGTGTGAAAAAAGATTCAAGCTTATTGATTTCCTCTGGAATTTGTATGAATGAAGAAAGAATAAAGAAATTGAATTTTTTTTTTTACCTTGGATTTTCTTTCGGAAACCTTAACTCCCAAGAAATGTGGCTGAAATAATTTCCAGTGAATAATTAAACAGGTTATTGAACTGATTAAAATTAAAATGAGAATAGCTAGAGAAGAAATTTGGGGGAAAACACTGGGAACATTTGCAACAAAAATTAGTCTCTGCCAAACACTTATGCCTGCATGTAAGACCATACTTTTAACTGGTGAAAATGGTACATTATTAGAGACTGTAAGGAGATATGTGCTCTGACAGAGTGTGGTCCCTGCCACCTAACCAAGGGAGGGACCTAAAGGCACGAGAGGAGAGGAGAGGAGAGGAGAGGAGAGGAGAGGAGAGGAGAGGAGAGGAGAGGAGAGGAGAGGAGAGGAGAGGAGAGGAGAGGAGAGGAGAGGAGAGGAGAGGAGAGGAGAGGAGAGGAGAGGAGAGGAGAGGAGAGGAGAGGAGAGGAGAGGAGAGGAGAGGAGAGGAGAGGAGAGGAGAGGAGAGAGGAGAGGAGAGGAGAGGAGAGGAGAGGAGAGGAGAGGAGAGGAGAGGAGAGGAGAGGAGAGAGAGAGAGAGAAGAGAGAGAGAAGAGAGAGAGAAGAGAGAGAGAAGAGAGAAGAGAAGAGAGAAGAGAAGAGAGGAGAAGAGAGGAGAAGAGAGGAGAAGAGAAGAGAAGAGAAGAGAAGAGAAGAGAAGAGAAGAGAAGAGAAGAGAAGAGAAGAGAAGAGAAGAGAAGAGAAGAGAAGAGAAGAGAAGAGAAGAGAAGAGAAGAGAAGAGAAGAGAAGAGAAGAGAAGAGAAGAGAAGAGAAGAGAAGAGAAGAGAAGAGAAGAGAAGAGAAGAGAAGAGATTGCAAAGATTATCAGACAGAGGAAGAACTGTTAGACACTATCCATAATAACATGAAAAACCATGTTTAGGAGAAGTTAAAGCAAAGCAAATGCAGGATGAATACTTGAAAGAAGACCCAGAACAGCCTTGTAGCAGAGAAACAGAAACTCTGTGACATTTTCTGTCCCAAGTTTCATCTCCTTCATAATGTTCTGCTTCTCCTTGCTGGAATGGGTGACTGGAGAATGGTTGGAAACAATGGCAGTCAGTGAATCAGACCTAGAGTCATGAAGGTATTTCTGTGTCTAATTCTTAGTGAAATCAGTGAAAGTTAAATTCCAGAAGTAACTTTAAATTCGGGGCCTTGTTCCCTGTCCAGGTTGGTTTAGTTCAGTGTGGGTCTGTTAGCTTCCAAATTGTGCCCATTTTGAACAATTGCTATTGTTGCATATTTTTTCCTTACTGTGTCAATATTTATTCACGTTTATGGCCCTTTAAAACCATGCTCCGGTAGACACAGGCTTTTTTTAATGACTTCTCTAGTCCTAACATGCTTTTCTTTCCAGTCTTTGAATGGGAACTTCAAGGATGGGTTCTCTAGGTATTATATTTCTCAGAGAAAAATATGACATAGTCTGTTTGCCATATAAGTGCTAAGCAGAAATGACCCATTAATAATACCATTTTTTTGCATGGCATGATACTCTTTTTATAAGTTTTTTTTTTTAAGTTTTTTTTTTCAGTTGTTTCATCCTTGGAAAAAATATTAACAATACTTAAACTTGCATTAGGTTCTATTTAAAAGCATTTGGAAGCGACTGCCTGTCAATTGTTCACTGAAAAAGGAAAAAGTGACCCTAGAAGAAGAATTTATTAAGAGGGTGAATAAATAATTTCTCCCTCTCATTGTCATGTCATTTTCTTTACCATTTGGCATTCACTGCACTTGGAAATTCCTCCAAGTCTTTGTGTTCTTGAGCTTTGAGATTTCAGAAAACTGTCCCGTGGCCCCCAGTCCCTGCCAAGATTGCTACTTTCATACTCCTTTTCCTGTGGATTACAAAACAGGATATTATTATAAAAACAAACAGAAATTGCTGTTCACTGCTGCTAATCTTGAAGAGAACCATAGGGGAATGAAAGCTCTGAAATTCTTCCTTTTTTAAGTGGCTCAGGCCAGGGATGACTCCTGTTCTGCTGCTGTCAGGTAAAGATCAAACACTTTTCATTGCCAATTACCAAAGGTCACAGTAGATAACTCTGCAGTTTTCTGTCTTTCCTTTGAAATTTTAGTCATTGAGAGATGAATTTAAGATTTTTTGAAGTTTTTTTCAGTTGTTAAATTTCCCAGTATGTTTAATGGTAAAGATAAGATCACTTATAAACCAAAGGCAGTTTATAATAGAAAGCTAACTGAAGATATTTCTCTGCTCTGTACATTGCTGAAGGCTGTTTCAGCACTGGGCAGAAGGCTTGCTGTATGTTGTTGTCTTGTCTTTTTCCTGTGGGTGATGTAGAAGGGGTTAAAAAACATGTATTTGGCCCTTCTGCAGCTGTGAACCAGGAATATCCTATCTTCTTAATTTAAAATAAGGAAAACATGATGCCACAAAGCAGAAGTCACGTGTTGGTTGTGTAGCTCAGGGATGGGAGTCCAAGGTGGTATCTGGGGAAGAGACAGATCTCAGAACAAGTCCCTATCTTTTTTTCCCCAATTTATTTACTCTCTTCCCCACAGTATCTGATCCCATTACGAAAGGATGTTTTCTCCATAACCCTCTTGCAGGATTCAGAAGTGTGAACCATAGTCTTGACAGAGGGAAAGTGGGATAGATGCAGTTTTGGTGCAGATCTTGCTGGAAGAGTTGGGCTGAACTGGGAATAGAGGTTGGGACTTTTGCTTTATTTGCTCTAACACGCAGCTCCAAATTAAACTCTTCTTTTGACCATCCTGTCTTGGGGCATGAGGATGATGTGCCAAAGTATTAATAGAGTACAAAGACCTCAGTCATGCTCCTTAGGCTTCCACCATATGCCAAAGCAGATTCTTTAGCTTTGGTGAGTCCACATTCGCCATGTGGCCGTGCCATGAAGTCAGTGAGGGTGCTGTCGAGGATAACATCAGATCAGGCCCCAAACAGCATAATGGACTATGTTTGAGGCCTCTTGACTACTGGCTGCTTGTTTCCAAACCTGAATTAGCCCCATTTTCCATTTCCTTCCAGTAATAAACAGCCAGCTCACCCTAGTTTCAGTTCCAAGATGAGCTCCACAGAGCTTCATTGACCTGCTCCAGGCAGTCCCTGGAGCCATGTGAACGTCCTGAGGTGTCCCCAGAGGTCACAAGTCTACTACCATCCCTGTTCCAGGCAGGAGGAGCTCAAGGGATCTTGGATTGTCTTTGGGCTGAAAGCAGCAAAGCATACACCTGCATTCCTCCATGGCGGCACTCCCTTCATTGAAAGGCTGGAAAGCAAACTGGGCTTGGAAAAAACAAACAAACCAAGAACGAAGCACAGGGAGCTCTGGGGTGTGTGTTCTTGGGAGAGTCATTCAGGGTGTGGGTAATGAGCAAGTGGGTGCTTGAGGGCTTTCAGGAATGGGATCAGCTCTCTGATAACACTGCCCTGGTTCCCAGGCTCAGGCAAGAGATGCATTCTGCTGGATGTGTAAATGGCAGATGTGCTTAAAGGCTGGATCATTCAATGGGTTATTAACGGTCAGGACTGCTTTGCCCTCAAAACACATGATATATGGTGGCTCGTGTTGTGGCTCTGCAGCCCAGTTTGCCAGGCTTTGAAGAGGTACATGCTTTATTTATTAACCTCTGAGCTCCTTTGGACATCAGGCAAGAACAGTAATAGAAAATTAGGAAACTTTCCTGATGTTCTTTAGTCATCTCCAAAAGAGATGATACAACCTTAATGAAAGTAAAACTCAAAGACAGGTTTCTAACTAATGCAGAATACCTTGGACAAATCAATATCCCAGCTTGTAATATTTTTTCTTCTTGTGAGCAAACAGGAGTTTCAGATTGTCTCTTCATCATCTTTAGTATGCATTGAAATGGCCACACTCTGATAAAACCAGAAAAATTATGGAAATTAAGACTTGGAAAACAGATGAAAATCAGGTGTTACTTGGCAACAAAACTTACCTGGGAAAAGTAGGAAGCTCAAATGAGACAAATAAATAAGTTTAGGACCAGGTCAAATTAAGACTCCTATTAAATGTGTCATGTCACTAAAACCATATCTGAGAATTGAAATTACTTGGAGAAAAAAGCAGTTGGTGTTGGTAGAATATATTTTACATTATTGACAAACACCTAGCAATTTGGCATGATACTTATATTTTACAATGCTTTAAGATAACAGTAATATTTTAGCCAAAAGTGCTTGAAACTGCTGCTAGAATTTTTCATCGGCTTAACATACCATAGACACTGTTAAAATGTCATTCTAAGCCCATTTTCTGACTTTTCCCTATAAAAGGATTAACTTGTCTTTAGAATGTTAAAAATGCTTAAATTACTTGATATTAGATAAGAAGGTTTAGCTCAGGCTCAGGAAAAGTTAGAGTATTTATTAGGAAAATATGTATACGTCGTCTTTCTTTCAATGGGTGTAAGTCAGGCTCTGCAGAGAAAGGATCCTGCTGATGCAGGGTAATTGGAGTGAGGGTCATTTGCAGTCCACTTGCTAGGTACCTGACATTACAACCAGGTGAAACCTGACTCAAATCCCAGAGCAGAGAGCCCTAGTAAAAATGCAAGTTCCAGTATCCAGTTTAGTTGGAGTCCAGGTGAAGGGGGCATGTGACACTCATGCATGTGAATGACACGAAATTTCCATTTACTGTCTGTGTCTCCATGACTGATCCTGCATGTCAGTTGATACATGGCCCAAACTGATGGGTAGGACAATATGCATTTCATTTTTGGGAGCTCTGGGACCAATGGTAAATCCTAAGGATTTGGGTGTGATACCCAGAGCACTCTGTACACAGTATCTTGTTCCTTTTTCCACCAAGTCATGTTCTTTCATGGCTCTCGTTCATCCCTGAATGCCATTGTCTTCCTAATTATAAATTGGTTTTGATTTTTTTTTTCCTTTGAGACACAACTGAGGAAGACTTTAATCATCCACTGCTTGTCTCCTGGCAGAAAGCTGCCCCTGGAATTAGTCTCGTGAGCAATGGCAGCCTGATTTTGCCTTTCCTCACTTAACTGGATCATTGGTTGGACTATCTTGTGGGATGGAAGGCACATCATGGCCACAGCTGATCTCCTACCTCTGATGGCTCTTCAAGTGTGTTGTATTTCCCAGCTCTGTTCAGGTTTAACAGGGAGCCAAGGAAGCAAGCAGCCATGCAATTACTGTATCCAATTTCAGACCTCCATTTGCTATCATCCCAACAGGGCAGGGCCCTCTGTGTCTGTCTGCTACAGAAAAGACTCTGGACTATCTGTCTGCAACAGGCTTTTAAGAAGGACAAACTGAGTGAAACTCACCCTACATTTTCCCAAATACATCCAAGGGAGATGAGCTGCAGGCTTCTCACTGTGAGTACAATGGGCAGACACAGTTTGTTTGACTCTCTTTGAATTCTGGCCATTTTTTTTCCTTAGTGGGATTAGCAGTCAACAGGTTTGCAAATGTGGCATTTGGCTCACCCCTGCTGGATTGCTCAGCATGCCCACCACCCCTAAGTGTAACAAGCATTTTTGTACTCTTGCTGTAACCAGCTGCCAGGTTGGCACAAATTATTTATGGGGCTTAGCCCTGCATCCCGACTTTGTGATAGAGGAAGAATGTCAACTCTTCTGCTTTTTTCCCCTTGCTCTCCCCAGCTCATGTGAAGCAGATGAGCTCTGTGCTAGTGCTGAGACCAAAAATCACAAGTGACTAAACATGGGGTCTTGCATACTTTACAGCTCCTTCAAAAAACCAGGACTAAATGGCTCTTACCAAGGAAATTCTTGCTGTCAAAGGCAAGAACAGTCTCTTAGCTGAAGTCTGCAGTTTGCACATTGCACACCAGCAAGGCTTTAGGTGTGACCAGGTAATTACTCCTTAAACCCAAGGCCTTAGCTGTGCCCAGAAGCAATCAGTCCTGTGTGTTATTTACCACTTCCTCCTTGACTGCCCTTTCATTTCAAGCTTGCTTTGCAACAGCCTGATTGATTTATCCAGTTCATGCCATTCTCTCAACGTAGGCCTTGGATTAAAAATAAACCCTGTAAATTGCTGCTACATATTTACTGACCATTGTGCTGCACGGCACCTCCCGCTTGCTCAGAAAAAAATGCTTCTTCCTCCTCTCAGTGTTGTTTAGCTGGAAAAGACAGATAATTTCCTGTACTGAAATATAAGTGGTAGAGTTGCTTATTAAGCTGGACCTTGGTTAGCAACACCAACCTGGCAAGAATGAATCAGTAGGTGAATGCAGCACTGCAAAACCCTGAGGATTCTCCCACCCTGAAAGAGTCATTAAAAACATTACAGAGAAAGGAAGGGTATGCCAAGTTTAAGATTAACTGCAGTTATGACTGTGAAAATCGTACTGGGAACACTCCTACGGGCAGGCTTCGGTCTGAAAAGAGGGCATTATCTCCACTTGGCACCAATGTGCATGTCCAAGCGATAATTCTCTGCAGGGCTCACGTCAACACAGAGAGCACAGTGCCTTGCTGCAAAAGGGCAAATAACCCTCAAAAAAGCAGAAAGGATCTCTCAGAAGTGAGCAGCATGAATCAAAAAAGTCAGTGGTACCTGTGGAAAGGATGTGACAAAATATCCTCTTAAGGCAAGTGAAGGGAACAAGTTTTAAGGAAGGGAACAAACTCTGAGAAATGAAAAAATAAGGGTTAAAGTGGCAGTTCCACCAGGGCTTGTTCTGTGAAAAACAGGATCTTGTGTGTGACTCATCTTGCCCGTCCTATGGCATTTCTCACACACCCATATAGATAACCAGACTCTCAAAATGCTTGGAGACAATTTTCAAGTGCAAAACATGTGAAGATCTCAAAAGAGCTCACTTTCTGACATTTTTTAAAGGCCAGATACCTCCTGCAAGGCTGGGGCAGGGCTAAAACTTTCCATCTTTTTGGTGAGATTCGAGCTAGTGGTTGATGCCAGGAGGAGGGGTAGCAGGGATGGCAGAAGGCCCAGCTTGAAGAGAGATAACAATCAGTTGGAAGTACATTTTAAAAGATAGCATCAACCTTTTTCTTAGAAACATCTTGTTGGCTTATTTTTACTCGGGAGAATACAGAGCCAAGGAAACAAAGTCTTCTGGTTTCAGTTGTTTAAATAATCAGGGCCCACGACTGAATGAAATAGCAGAACAAGGATGACGATAGCAAAATGCACCCGTGCAGCAGCTCTCAGCCATGGGAGGTGAGCTGAGGGCAGCAGCCACCCTCCAACAGCCTGGTTGGCTCCTCTGGGAAAAGCCCTGCAGCCTTCTTCTCTTGCACCTTTCTTCTCTTCCAGCTTTCTTCTTTTCAGATTTTTCCCTGATAGACAGGTGTGACCCCACTCTGGGAGCAGGCAAAAGGAAGGAGCTCAGTGCCCAAAATTTCCCCTTCTTTAACTCAGAAAGAGCCCACTGAGTCAGTTTGGTGCCTAAACCCAAGCTCTTTTTCTGGTGGCTCCACCTTAAAGTACCACCCAGCACAGCCAAGAATGGGAGAGATTCAGCTAGTGTCAGACAATTTTCAGATAGTATAACATTAATCTTCTCTTTTATCAACACATGCCCACATTTCTGGTCTCAAACACAGCTCAGCCTGGGAAAAGGGGTTGTGCACATGTCTCAGGGATTTTTGGCGGCTGTAGAAGCTCCTTAGAGACCAGAAGTACCATTTAGCCTAGAAATAGTTTTGCTGGACTCTGAGCATTGCTGCACTAAATGTCCCTCAGCAAATTTGCACCATAACTTTCAAAAGACAACAAAGCATATCCTAAACTTGGAAGAGAGTTGTTTTATGCATTCTCAGGACAAGACAGTTTGACAAAACTCAAAGCTAATGCAAAACATAAGTAAATGTATGCATGTTAACAAAGAATGAAAAAGCCACACAGGCGGGCACATTTTTTATACCCAGTAAATCAGGTATTGATACCTGATTTTTGTTTTTCTGTTTCAGGGACTCACATATCAAAGCTAGGTAAATGAGAAATGGCAACAGAATAACTGATCTGTTAATATGGAAGCAAAATGGTTAACTATGTTACTAGATATTTTTAAGAACCCAGATTTCATTAAAGAAACATTCAAAGGCAAAATAAAGCATCAGTCATCAAATGTTTGTGGATAAATGTACCAGCTTATTGCACCGAGCAATGAAATGGGGTTTTGGGGAGAAAAATTTGCAAGTGAGTAATGGCTTCTTTAACACTAATGTGGCTTAATTCTGAATTAAATCCTTGTCCTGCAAACAGAGGCTGTCATAGAGATCAGTATTACTTCATCTCCTTTTTTTCCCTTCATTTAATGTCATTACAGAAAGCCCAGTACTCCAGAAACATTTGCTGTTACCCAGTATGTATGTATGAACAATAACCACTTTATGCTCCTTTGAAAGAATGGCCAGTATGCCTAGAAAGTACATTGAAATATAAATTAGAGAAATTTCGAAATAATCCATTGGAACTAACAAAAGAGCAGTACAGTTGAAACAGCTTAGAACTGAAGATTTGGTTTTGGAAATGTCTGAAATCTTCTCAGAGAGAAAATGTTTCAGATTCTAATGATAATTTGGATATATATAAAAATAGCATTTTTTTCCTGTGGACTCAAAAAGAAAGAAACCCCCCCTACATTTAAAAGTAGACTGCATTAATTGTATAACAATTGTACCTTGTGGGCCATGACAAAGTGATTTGAATATAAACAGGACAGCTGAAGTGGTGATGCTTCAGTTTCCTCCACAGTATGTCTCCATCTCATGATTTTATGTATTTTGTTGTAATTCCAGGGAAAAGGTAGCACTTGCTGAGCTGGGTGCTGAACAGACCTACATGGACAATCATCTTCCACTTCAGGCACTTAGAAATCCAAACTTGGCTGAGATTTCACCCAAAACCTGTGGCACAGTGCTGTAGTGGAACTGCAAACCCTTGGTTCTCTTGCTGGGTTCCTGTGCCCAGTGTCACTGGCACCAATGTTGGCTTTGGGACAGCACAAATAACACTGAGCACCATTTTCTAAACTGTGCAGGGTTTAGGCCTCTGAAAGGCCTGTCCCAAAGCAAACTGCTTTTTAACGTTGCTCAATGGCCTGTTATAAACAGCTGAGAGTGTATCCTGGCTGTTTTGCCTGTGAATTTCCTGGTTTTGTTGTAGGAAGAGTGCTGGTGATAGATAACTTTCTGTGCATCTGACAGTGAGTATTTTTAATTTTTCCTCTGTCACTGGTTTAAAGATTTCTTGTCAACAAGTGACCTTGCTTTCTGGAGAGTATTAGAGAGTATTCTCTGAGCAATGCTGAAAGAGAAAGCACATGGACTGTAAAACAGGATGAGAAAGACTGCTGCATACAGCCCTCACTGGTAGGAATCAGCAATTATTTGTGGCCAAGAGATCTGCAGGATTCAGTAAAGGAAAAATAAACATCATGAGAGCTTGGATTTGCAGGAGGAGCTGAAGAACCACTTTAAAATTGTCTGGAACAAGTTGCTTGGACTGATTGGACTGTGAAAAGGGAGCTTGGACAAGACAATCTCCAGAAGTCCCTTCCAATCTCAGCTGTGCTGGTCTGCATGTATCAATGCAGCAACTACCACTGACCTCAATTTCACAGCAGTACCACAGGGAAGTAGAAACATTTAAAAAAATAAGTCAGCCAGTCCTTTTTCATCTTTTCACCTTAAAATTATAAATAATAGGTTTTTTTCAGTCCTATACCAGCCTTTTCTCTTCTCTTTACAATTTACTATTGAAAAAAATGGGGAAAAATAAAGAGGAGGAGAGAAAGAGGAAGCCACAAGAATATCAAGGTTTTCAGGTTTTCTTAGGAAACTTGGTGATTAAAATCTTTCACAATTTTAAATATATGTGTTTCAGATAAAACTTTGACGTTTTCCTCCAATGAAAAAATGGTTAAAATTATCAGAACTTTCTCTGGGAACCAGATGATATTTTGCTATATTATCAGCAATGAGAGAACACTCCGTGTTCCCTGACTCAAGGATTTCTTTGAATACTCAGTCTTAGAATCATTAAGCTTGGGAAAGGTCTTCTAGTCAAGGGCTTCATGAGCAGAGCACATGTGGACTTCATCCCTAGGGAAGTGTTGATAATCTGCATCCACTCAAAGACCTCTTCCCCACTTTTTTTGCCCCAGGTACAATGCTCACAACTCCACATTATTGATGATAATCTAGCATACCCTCAGCACAACACTTTGGTCTCTCAGCAGAACACTCAAATGAATTGTTCCCTGCTTGCTGTTGCAAATGCCAAAAGAATCCACCTTACTTTCTCCATGAGGAATTAGAAATTACCTCATGAGGGAGGTTATAATCCACTGCCAAGTGAGAGAGTCAAGATTAACCAGAGTAACCTGATTGATCTCTGTGTGAGGTTCCTTAATGAAGCTCTGGTTGTTTTCCACTGCAACAAGCTGCAAAGCAAGGTAACTTGTGGGGTGCTCTGAGGGAAAAGTTACTGTAAGGACCACTCTGCTCAGGACTGTGTTTCCCAAATTAGAGACACACTGGCATGCTGAAGGAAGGACAATTGATCAGTCAAACAAACAGCAAGGATACACAGACACAATTTCCAGTCTCTGGCCTCAGCTGAAACTCAAGATCAAGAGCAATGCACTCCTGCTTGTGTGAGTCAGTCACAGCCTGGTGCTGTTAGAAATACTGCCTATTTGGTCTACCTGAAAAGGATCATTTATTACACCCTAAAATCCTGTGACATCAGGCAGAGTAGCCATGGGGACCTGTGAGCATCAGGAGATGTGTTCATGTTCTGGACACAAAAATTTCCTTCCTTCCTCAGAATTAGATATCTGCTCTCAGTTCTGGTTGTAAACTATTGTGTATTGTGTCTGTGTTTTGATTATCATGAAAATTATACCCTGGAGCTATCTGCACTGTGGTTCTCTGTGTGTCTCACTAAAGAGGTGAATGAAATCATCTCTGGCAGTCCAGTTTGTACAGTGGCTGTCTAGGCAGTGCATAAACAGGATCCTTTTTATTTACGTCAGTTGCATAAAACCAAAATTCTTTCCAAGGATTTGCATGTTCACAGGCCTAATCATGTTAGCACAGTGCACATTTGCAAATTTACTCTCTGTCAATTGCTGGAATCTGGAAATCTCTCTGATTGCTGTTGTAGGCATCACCAGTGCCAGAGGCAGTGGAGGGAGCAGGTAGGGGTGCAGCAGCTGAGGTTGTGAGCAGAGGATGCACCCATCCATGCCAGCAATGGAAATGCCAGCTGAATAGCAAATGATCTATTGTTCCTGGTTAAGTAAATAACACCAGCTTCCTGTCCCTCTGGAAGCCATACCTGTAAACAGAAGCTTCATTCACCCCAGCTCCTACTCCTTAATTATTATATGTCCATGTTCAGACTTGCACAAAATGTATAAATCAAGGAACAATAAAGAGGGACATATTTCCAGAAAGACTGAGCTTTCATTGAAGCATAGACTAGGACTCAAAATTCTTCATGAATTCAGATGTCTCCTGTTTCAAAATTACAGGCAGAGTTTCCAAACAAAGCCATATTTACTGAAATCTAGTGAAGCTTAACCATGCTTTCACCACACACAAGCTGAGGTTCTCATCTGGTGTTTTCCTAAATGTCCTCCCAGACACATTCTTCTCCCCTGGCTTGAGCAAAGCTTCTCTTCTGTGCCTCCTTATTTACATGGAGGTAACTTCCTTGGCTGCTAACCTTACACAACCTGCCGAAGTAATTTAATATTTGAATGCTGACGACCCACCTAAAATTCCTTTCACACCCCAGGGAAACCGTGCACATTCCCCCACAATTCATTAAGGAGCAATCACGGAGCTGCTCTCGTTATTGGAGCGCAGCGGTGCCGGGCTCGGGGCGAGGCAGGGAAGGAGGGAGGAACAGCACCAGCGTGAGATCTCACACTGTGCCTGGTCACACCTGAGCCAAGCCAGGTCTCCAGCCAGGGAGCAACCACAGAGCCAGCTCTGCAGCAAACATGCACCTCCACATGCATTGCTGAAGGAAAGGTTCAGCTCGTAGGGATTTCAGTCTTTAAGTGCCAAATAAAAACTAATATAAACCAATAAATTTAAAAAAAAAATCAGTGTTTCAATAAACCCCTTTGCTGTAGGTTTTTACATTCACTCTCCTTTGTATGCTTTTGTATGGATTTTAGGTTGCACTGGGGACAATGTCTGAAATATATTTCATCTTTTAAGGAGAGATTGTGCTGGATAAGAGAGGGACAGACAACTCAGTTTTATGTAAGTGTGTTTTTTTCACCCTCTATCATAGTTAATTCATTGTTTAACATGAGGCTTTAATTCAGTTGTCTTCATCAACGAACTACTTTGTGTCCATATGGCTAATAAGTGTTATTCTGCATTCCAATTAATGGGAAAATAGAAAGTATTTTAACAGTGCAGCTGATCTAACAAAAAACACATCTGAGGAGGATTAACATTTCAAAGGAACTATTTGCTCAAGTGAGCTGTCTTTATTATGATCTAAAGAGGGGGGAGTTGAAGAAGAAACCTTGAGTAACACTTTCATTATGGTAGCTTAGATACTGGAAATTAAATAGACCTGACTGAATTATAAAAAATCCTTGTACTTGAGCCTGGAGATAATTAAAACTGCTTTACCATGTGTCAATAGTAACAAATGAAAACTGGTAGAGATGAAGGATAATACAGTACTGTAAATACTTTCTGGAAAACAAAAATATTGCTCCCTTTAACTATGGCCTGTAAAAGAATATGATTTACCAGAAAGCATAAAGAACAGGCTGAACTGTATTAGTATGTTTTTATGGAAGACATATGGCTCATTCTCACTTCTCAAAAATGTGTGGCCCTGGTAGTAGGCAATTGTTTTACTAAATAATACTAGCACAACTTTAATTTAGATTAAAAACGTGACAGGTTTCCGATGCAAGACAGGCAAGTTTGTGTTTTGCGTTTTTTTAAATCTCTATTTCTCCAATTTTTTAAACCTTGTTCTTTCTATTTACAGCTGTTCTTCCACTCTCCCCATCTGATGGGGAGGGGAAGCAGGCACCTGCTTGCACAGTCAAAGCCAGCATTGCTTCTTTCAAGCCAGCTGGCCACGGTGCCATGCCGGCTATGTACTCCTTCCTCTCCAGAGATCAAATACATCAAGCAGTCTGAGGATGGTCCCTGCCAGCCCAGGATCCACTGCCTGGCTTTCTGCAATTCCACAGCTGTGGAATCTGGCTACAAAATGCCCTCTCTGCTTAAGAATTCATCAACTTTTCTCAAAGGAGTTGGAAGAGTAAATCACAGTGTTGAGGCCCAGGGTATCCAGCATTAAGTCAGTTTATTCAGACTAAACTTTCTAAGCTGGAATCTTAAAATGAAGAAGGATCTCAGGGTTGAAATGTCCCTGATTATTTCAGTTGCTGAAGTTCTTATGGCCTTTCATTGTGTGCTTGAAAAGTCTATGTAACTTTAGGATGCTTATGTTCACTGTGTCCCTTCCAGCTTCCAGCAAGATACACATTAAGGGGCACACTCCTTTGTCAGATCTTGCACATTCCCTTTAGGTTCCCTCCAGTCTGTGGAGTTCCTGCTGCTGGTATGTGGATGGTCTTTGAGGAACACCACACTGCAAGGCGAACAACAGCGCACGATCACACGGCTGATGCAGTCTCATGAGTGGCACCAGTTGGCCTTGAGCTGCTCAATGGGCCATTTGACAAGCATCTGTCAGGACTGAACATATTTCTCAACTCCCCATGAGTGACACTATTGATTGGTAAGACCCATCTGCACTACAAGAGTAGAGGAACAAAGTGGAGCCACTGCTGATGTGGGTGGATATGTTCATAGCACAGACTCAGATGTCCCAGCATAGGAAAGGCTCTGCCCTTGTCTGAAGGGCACTCAGTAGCTCTCTGAGGCTGCTGCACACCAGAGCTCCTGGCATTTGAAAGAAGGTGCACAGTCCCTGCAGTTACATTAATTGTGGATCTCTGCTAATAGATTCTAAAAACCCACACATCTTGTCTCTGTCCCTGGAGGGACATGAGGGACATGTCTGAGAAGAGGTTTGTGATGGCCACCAACCAGTATATGGACTAGGGCCCTTCTAACCCCAGTGACAACTGTGTCCAAGATGTGTTTTCTTGTTGGAGGTGATGGATATCAGAGGGTAATATGCATTACTAGATCCGTTTGTGAGTCCTCCCCAAGCTAGTGGCTCACTGATGACCCTCTAACCTCCCTTCAGGTGGTAATTCTGATGCACGCCCAGAGTTGTCATAATGTGGGGGCCTTGATTTAGAGGGCAGTCCTCCAGCTGTTCTGTTTTTCCATTTTTGTAGATGAGCTGAGATGCCTGTGCCAGTACATCCAGTTGCAGCCTCAGAAAAATGAAAGTCCCAGGGTCCAGGCCTGTGAAACCTGTGTCTGACTGCAGAGAGGGTGGATCTCTGCTAACAGATCAAGCCCATTGTAGTTACTGACATATATTGCCCTATCTTCACAAGAACTTTAGAAATGGAAAAGTTTTGACTGATTTCATTAACACTTAAAGAGTTTTGTCAAATGTGTTTGTCAAAAGAGCATGGTTTCTCTAAGTTCTGAGAAATGTGGTTGCTGGAGTGAACAAAACTTGCAGGCACAGAAATGAAACTCCTCCTGATTCCAAGCACAAAATTCAACAGTTGGGTTGCAGACGCAGTTTCAAGTCCTCTGGTTTTCTGTATATGTGGATGTCTCTTGAATATGAGCCATCATTCTCCAGAAACCTAAATGCACATAGATACTTAAATACATTTTTAAATGGCAACACACATTGAATATTTGACAATAACTCCTGAAATGTGTTCCATGGCAAAGCCTGGTGTACTGAGATCCTTGTCTGCAAGCATGTTCCCATAGGCTGTAACAATAATTGTAGCCATGAGAACCCCAACCACAAATAGGAATTGTAATGTTTATTAATTTCTTTACCTCCACAGGGTTGAACTGTTTTCAAAATGTTGTTTATCACTATTATTTATTATGTGAGCTCCCTCTTGTGTCTTATTTTGCACCTGTGTAATCCAGCTGGCCATGGGCCTTTTCTTTCAGGTGAAAAACCTCATTTTGAAGTTTTTACTAAGCAATTAATTCTTGTAATTTCTTTTTTCCCAAGACACTTTTGTTGTGATTCATTCAAGTGATCAAAAACAAAATGATAGAAAAAATCCCAAACAACTAAAATCTGCAACATTTAACAAGAAAAGGTATGTTTCTGGCATGTAGTGCTGGTTTTCATGCAGGTGCACCTGAGGGCAATGACAGAGATTGAATTCCATTCAGAGAAGGCTCCATATGGGAGTTTCACCTCTGGTCCAGAAAACCCACAGAGGGTATTTACATAGCTGAGCTATACAGAGCAAAGTTACCTCGTTAACATTTTCAGTGTCAGGCATGTGAGCACAAGTGCCCATCCACAGGGAAACACTGGCAGGGCCAGGCCCTTCCAGATCGTGTTGCTCACCCAGACTCCCAAGGGTGAATTTTTAAATGGTGGGAAAAAAGAGAAACCTTGGCAGTTCCTAAAGTTTACATATACCTATTGCTCTTTGGAATGACTGACTTTACCCCAAAATGACTCATACAGGCAATGTCTTTGATCTGATTGCATTCATTATTATTATTATTATTAATGATAATAACAGCACTGCAGCTGTGCCCCAAGGCCCCAGCTGAGATCAAGGCTCTGTTTGGATAGGCATTGAACACACTGAGAAGACAAACCTTGCCCTTAGGAGCTTACACCTGATCTGAAGAAGACACACAAAATGCAGGGAGAAGGAAGTGGTGTTATCTTTATTTTGCCTAAAGACAGAGAGGTTAAGTGGCTTGCTTGAGGTCAGGCAGGTATTTGGAGGCAGAGGCAGCACAGAGCTGTGCTCAAAGCTCCCAGGAGCTGGGGACCACGTGGGACACATGTGTCCTCCCTTCAAAAACGCCTTGGCTCATTCCCAGCAAGGGGAACTGCAAGCTGGCAGCAGGGCAGTGCAGGATTCCAGGGGAAGGACTCCAAGGGGGGAGTGGCCAGCACTTGCTGGAGGTGGGGGTGAGCACCTGGCCACATGCCTGCCATGTCCATACGCCTGCCATGAAACCTCGTGCAGCAACGCAACAAACCAAACTTCCCCTGTGTCCACGGGTTTGAGCCATAGCCTGCTCCCAGCCCAGGGAAATGAGCCTACAGCAAACCTTGCACTTCTTTGGCTGTTTGCCCCAAAATCAGTTTGTGGGATATCTCAGTGTTAGCTCAAAGGCCTGTACCCCAGGGTGGAACTGGGAATAACTGCTAAGACCTCATGCTTCACCTCCCCAGACATCTTCTCTTCTGCAAGACCATAGCAAGTCTTGTGACTTCAATTGGAGAAGCTGGAGAATGGCAGCAGAGGTGAAACTGTTCTCAATTATCATCAGTGCTCTTGGCCAGACTAAAAAAAAAAAAAAAAAAAAAAAAAAAAGCCCTGAAATTAGACCCCTCTTGCTACATTTTGGCACCTAAATACATGACCTGCTTTTGCAAGAGTGCTGACAGTCGTTGGTATGGCAACTGTGATTACTGGAAATTTCCAGGGGCTTGGCTTTTTGAAAAGCTGGCCAGTTATTTGGGTGCCAACATTCAGGTTTAGAAGACTACATTTAGAACTTAGACACCTTTTCTTTTTTTTTGCTTCCAATCACAACTACCTATCTATGAAAAATAGATCATGATTTAGACACATGTAGGACATGAGATGTAAATATGGGACATTACAGCATCCAACAGCTGTGAGGGGCCAGGGGTAAAACATGCTACAAAGAACCATTTGATTTAGCAATGAATGAAAAAAGATGGAAATGCAAAAGCTATCTGGAGTACATTCAGAAAGGGCTATATTTCTAAAAGCACCTGAACTCTGAATGTCCACTAACATCCTGCTAGGACAGCAATTTTCTGTCAGTTACAGCTGAGGGCACCTCAGCTGGGGCCTATCCAGTCCATTGAGTTTACATGGTTGTATAATCCTTTCATTGAGATTTTTTGGTTCCTGCTACACCCTGTGGCTATGAGTGCCACAGTTCCATATGTACTGTGTGCACAATAGGTAGTTTGAATACTGAGCACAGAAAGAAAGCTTCAGAATTTAACAGAGCACTCAGACTATGAGTACTCATTAGGTGATACATCATGGGACTGCTTCTAATATATTTATTATCTATGTCCTTTGTAAGTGAAATGCTGACAAATGTCTATATATTCTGCTATATTAAACTTTTTTTTACCTGACGCTGAAATTAATTTTAAAGAAGTAATTTCTTGGCTACTCTATTTGATTAGTTTTCCTTCTGCTTCTCTTCAGAAATATGGGAACTAGTTTAGCACTCACACCCATATAACTACAGTCTGGATTTACACTCTGGTCAGAATTGTCTTGTTTGGTTTTATCCTTCTAATTAGTTCACTTGCATTCATTTAATTTTGTTTATATATGGCTTATCTCTGTTGCCATCTTTGTAATGGATTTTATTTAGGAAAAAAGCCAAACTGAAGATGTTCACATGCACATGGGTACAATGTCTATAAACTAATGCACAGGTATGTGCAAACGTGGGTGTACACACATATGAAATAAACATGTCAAATTGAATATGTACCTGTGGGCATAAATGGGGGAAAGGCACTTTAAAAAATTACTAATAAAATTGCTCTTATTCACCCCAATAAATCTATACCCAAACTTTTTTTGCTATCTTTGGAAAGATGGGCAGATCAACTCTAATAACTTGGAGGCTTTATCCTCCCTAAGGACCTTTCTTCACTGCTGGAAATTTTTCTCTCCTGAGGAACCCTGAGGAAAAGGGTTTTGGTATTTTATAATGACTTTTTGACAGTTGCTCTCTGGCAGCAAACTTGAGGCTGACTCTGAGGGTGCATTTGCCAGTTCCTTTTCCATGCTCTGATTTGTCATTCTTGGTCCGTCACAAGAGTCTGGGGGTTGTGAACAGTGGGGATTTGTTTTCATTTCCTAGACATGTCAGCAGAATAAACAAACCCAGAATCATCCTCAGCAGGCTATGAAATACCTGGTGCCAAACGAGTTCACCTACTTGCTTGGATGTCCCGTTGGACATGAAATCAAAGACTTGTTTTTCTCCAACTCCCAAATTCTGACGCTTTCTAAATTTAAAAAGAAAGTTAAATGGCAATTCCAGCCTGGAACTGGCTGACAGGAGTCTACCCGGCTCCAGGAATTAATCCAGAGGAAATGGATACTTCTGAGATTGCCTTTATTTTTTTCCAAGATACCCAGAAACTAATATATATTCTGGTCAGCTCCATTCCAACAGGCTGGAAAATACTGCCCAAAAATGAAGAAACTGAGAGCAGGGATTAGCCCACATATACTTCTTATTCTGCACAAAGTGTCCTTTCATCCTGGTTGAGAATCCTTTTCCAAATTATTTCTCTTATGGCAGTCATGTGGCTCTTGTGGCAGGGCTCTGTGAGTTAAATTGATGTTACAAGGAGTAATTAAGTTACTATGTGGTGCAGCAAAGGAGTTCTGCATTCCCTGATCACAGAATCTCAGAATGGTTTGGGTTGAAAGGGACCTTAAAGATTTGTCCCATTCCAACTCCTTGCCATGGGCAGGGCATTGAATATTTCCAAGGAGGGGCACCCACAGCTTCTCTGGGAAACCTGGCCCAGTGCCTCAGCACCCCACTCTTGCTCTCAGAGCTGCCACTCTGGATCTGCCACCAGAGCCCCGGGAGACTTTCATCTCTACAGAACTGTGATTTTTGCACTCATCATTACTAAATCCACTACAGGCGGTACACAGAATTAAGCACAGCAAATCTGTTTTGCTTTTAGTGTTCCTTTTTATAAAGATTGTTTCATTCAGGCCTGTCCACATACCACCTGACCAAACACCCTACATGTCCTACCCTCAAATTAAATTAAATTAAAATATATTAAAAAAGTTTAATAGGAAGTAAAGCTAACCAGATGGTATCTGTAAATGTAGTAAACATCAAGCCAGTGTTCATTTCCTAGCAAAAATTCACCAAAAAACAAATCCTGAAATAATTGTATGTGGAAATGAAAAATGGCAAAATACAGAATGTTGCCTTTACTCTATAACTTTTCCCTGCTTACTGTTTACTCTGTTTACTCCCTTACTTTTTTTTTTTTTAACCTCTGTTTTTATTCTAAAAGACGAAAATCAGCAGACCTGATTTCTTCTTTAAACTTACTATTTGCAGCCAAATCTCTGGTGCCTTTGAAGAATGACTACGTGAAGAGGCCACCTTGTATTCACACTGCTCAGTAGCTGCTCCAGCTCTTGGACCTCAGGGAATTCTGGTGTCACATTTGCTTCACACAGTGTCCAAGGAGAGAGGAAGTCACAGCACCTGAGCTGTGGGAATGGAGTTGGAGAGCTGCAGCTGTTTTCCCTCATCTCTGTGGCTCATAAAGTGAGTGGCCCGTGCAAGGACACAGGTTTGTGTCTGTGCAAGGGCACAAAGAGACAAGCCAGGAACCTCTTTTTCTGAGAGGCCACCTTGCTAAACTTCCCTGAATAAAAGTTCATCAATGCAAGTACAGGTTTGGCAATAAGCAAGCCTAAATTCTCACACCGATAGTGTATTTTTATAGTCTGCCTCTATTTAAGACCATTTTAGTTTTTAGTTTTCAGTATCCTTTCTTCATGCCTTTTCAAGCTGTGTATTTTAAATTCTCCCCTGAATGACAAGACTTAATGTTAAGGAAGTTAAAGGATGTAGATACAGAAAGTAAAAACATTTTTTTGGTGTAGAACTGTTTTATCTCAGTAGTGGATAGGTATCATAGGCTAAAGTTGAGATTAGAACAATCCAAAACAGGAATGAGTTTCATGGGTTTGGGGTGTTTTTTTAAATAAAAAGCGTAGTTGAGGACGTGAAGATTTGCCCATTTCCAACGAGGACTGACTCTCTTTTGTAAAAGACATGAGATGTTATGTCAGCTGAAGGCTATGGGGCTTCCATCACACAGTTAGCATTTTTTTTTCCCATGTGCAAGGCCAGAGCAGGTAGCTGAAATAAGCCTGGCTCACAACTCAGGCTATGGAAAGTGTCTGATACATAGTGGAAATATGTACTCTTAACTACTGTCATGAAAAAAACTCACAATGTAATTTGTGTCTATGTCCAATATCTACCTGTTGTAAGGGCAATTAATCTACTCCTTACTTGTGGAAAAGACCTACAGTTGTCTGTTCTTCTTATTTCTGGGTCTGCTCTAATGTAAGGAGGCAAATATTTTATTTCTTTGCTCTATTCATCTTCCATATTAAAAAGAAACAAAACTGTGTGTCTAACTATTTTGTCCTTTAAAAGCTTGCCTTTTTCCTCTTAAAAGTTCTCTTCTTTTTCTGTCCCCCTGTCTTTTCTGTCTGCTGACAGTGCATAATTATAAGGCTATGCATTATAATGTGTGTGAATATAATATACATGTGTGGAACAGCACAAATACAATGGAGAAGCATAAGTGTGGTACAACTTCTCATTTCAAACATCCCTGCTAATTCTCTCTGGCTTGAAACCAGCAATGAAAGCAGACTCACATGCAGAGGAAGGTTTGCCTACTACTTACAGGACAGAGGTCCAAAAAGCTAAATCCCTCCAGGCATGTAAAAACACTCTTATCAAAGGGGCTGTTCATAGGCACTCACACAGTGCAAGGACAACTTGGGTTTTTCCGTGATTAATGATAAGTTTGGAGGAATGCAAGCCACACTATACTCAGGGATTAGCTGTTTATCAAGCAAAATATATTGGGCACTGGGCCAGCTGGGGCTGCTGAGCTACACAACCTTCATTTGTTAGGTGCTCCTTTCCTCTCCTATTTCATGAGCAAAGGGTGTGTGTATGTGAACCATAGCAAAGCCCTTTAAAGAATAACTGTGCACAGAAAGTCTGCTTTGCTTTGAATGTAGTCTCTTCTGTCTTCTGAAGCACTGGAGGTCAAGCTTTTATGAAGACATAATGTCTCCTCTTAATTTTGCCGCCAGCATGAACTGGGCTTCATGGAGTGAACTGGTGCATTGTAACTGATATGCTTTCACTTACAGCCATTTACACTGCTATTATTGCTTATTTCCTATGCTATCCAGCTTTGTAGAGGTTATGCAAATCAGAAATGTGGGACTATTTGTGTCAACATTAGCTATTTTATTAGAAAGCCTGTCTTTGAGAAGGTGGTTTATGTGCAGATCGTGTGTAAAGTCCTGGGCATTTCAGGCTCCCATGCTGGATTCCTACCAGGAGTATAAAAAACTCTGGGGTCACACCTGTGGCCACACTAGGGATGCTGACTTAAACAGGACTGTGCTGACCTGCACACCAATTGAAGCTGGATCATGTAAAAGAAGATAAATATGTGATGATAAATGCTTAACCAAAATTTTCAGTTGAGTTATGGGTAAATGGCATTTAACTCCCAATAGCCAGGCAAATGTACAGAAGTTACCATGGGGAACTGTTAATCTCAGACTGTATCACCCTACTGGCTAACATCAGGTCCTAGAGTTGTTAGTAACCTTGTCTTTCTAGCAGTCCATTGAGGGGATTATATTTTGAAACCTGAGGGCTCTGTCTCTAGTTCTGAATTTTCATTCTAGGACATTCACACCAAAGATTCAGTGAAAATCATTTATCAAATGAGGATGTAGCTAGACAGGTTTAATGCCAAGAAAAACCCATAAATCTTCAGACCACAGCAAATGGTAAGTAAAACTAGCCAGGAGGAGTTCTTGGTAGAAAAATTAAGCCCCATGACCTTTTTGATTGCTAACAAATAACTTAGTGGTCTCTCTGCTGAACTTACACAAAACAGGGACACCTGTGATGGTGGTTTCTGTGGTTGGGACACCTGTCTGCTAGAAATTGGGTCAGGGTGTGATGACTCAGTTCTCAAAAGCTGCCAAGCAGCTGTCAGATGGTGGGAGTTTTCACTGTCTCTCAGCCTTGCTGTGTCTGCTGACTTGGAGATACAGAGTTGTGAGTGCCTACCACCTTCTCTAGCCTCTCTCTGTACACTGGGTCCTCCTTTATTTTGACCACTAGAACAGCTATTGTGGCTATTTTTATATTCAGTGTCCATTTTTAGTATGGTGGCAGGGGGGCATATGAAAAATTCTTGACTTGAAAACTAAGCACAGTCTGTGCTCTGATGCAAATCAATGGGAGCT
Organism: Vidua chalybeata; assembly: GCF_026979565.1. Lineage (NCBI taxonomy): Eukaryota > Metazoa > Chordata > Aves > Passeriformes > Viduidae > Vidua > Vidua chalybeata. The sequence continues at coordinate 65,735,075 of NC_071533.1, forward strand.
CTGAATAATTTTTTGGGAGGAGGAATTAATGTTATTTCATCCAAACAAAGCATCCAGAAATCCCTGATCATAGACCAGCATTCTCAAGAAAGGGTGACAAAAGAGCTTCCCACACAAGAAAGTCAACTGACATGAGAAGAATATTTTTTTTCATTTTTTCCTAGACCATTATTTCCCTTTCCCCAAGACACTGTGACCTGCTGTCTTCCAGCAGGCAGGAAAATGCAACTCCATCATTGCAGCACTGAATTTGCAATATTTGTAATACAGAGTAGAAAATTAAGGTGTAGAAGGTAAATAATTTGCCTGCAGCTGCAAAATACATCAGTATTAGAACCAAGCTAATTTTTTAGGGGTTGCTGGTATCCACTGCTCTTTCAGAGAAAGGTAATATCTTATTAATGATTATTCCTGCTGTATTTAATGAAATAAATCTTCATGTAAAAAGCTGCAACTCCTATAGTTTTAATTCCTTCACTGTGCAGCTTTAAGATGTGAGTGGGCTTGAAGGAAAAAAAAGGAGGTGACCTCATTTAGATTTAATTAATTTTCTCTGAGGCTTGCTTGGTAAAATGCTTCTTTTCTAAGGTAAGGCAACTGTGATAATAGAGAAACAATGAGATGAAGCCCAAGAGTTTGAAACCATCTATGCTGGAGCCAAACTTCCAGTTGTGTTGTGTAACATGGTTCACATGTTACAACAATAACCATTTCAGGGTCGAAAGCTGCTCAGTACACCAGGGTTCCTTGTTCTCCTATTTCAACTAACTCTTCTGGAGAGGAAGAGACACTTGTTTACATCAGTGAGCAGGTCAGGATCTGCTTTTGCTCTGTCCTGCACACTGAGTACCTTTTGTAAGTGAAGCTGAATGAGTGACAAGGCTCAGCACGCCATGGTTTTCAAAAACTTCAGCTCTCTGAGTCACCTGATTGTAAGATACTCAGATATTATTTTAAAGAGAAAATGTTTTTAGATGTCTTCATTGAAGGGAAGAATTTGAAAGTGTTACCATAAATGGCCCAGAAACAGCAAGTAATCACAAAAATTGATTTATTTTCTTGTTTAGGAGAACACAACTACCAATAATTTCAAGGTTTTGGAGGCTGATTTATGACTTCTGAATGCTTGGTATTTACCACTACATTGTATGAACACTGATGAGGCCGTCCTGTTTCAGACCAGTTTTATGTATCTGTGGGTTCTGTTTCAAGCCAGAGGTTTCCAAGTTCACATTTATTTTTGCAGAAGAAGCCAAGAGAGGTTAGCGCTTGCAGGTTTTATAAACTCTACAGGCTTGCATGGAGCCAATTCTCCAGCCTTCCAATGTACAAAGAAAACTTTGTGTAACAAAATCCATGAGCTGATACAAAGGCCTCTATGTCTGTAAAAGAGCTGTAAAACCACTGATCAAAATCTGCCCCCAAATCAAAAGCTGAACAAGAAAGTAAAGAAGAAACATTTATAGCTAAAACGTCCAGTGAGATTTTCACAAATGTCAAGTCTCCTGGGAACTTGCCTTTGAGTCAGGACTGATCAGGTATAATTCTTGGCTGCAGTTCTCTTGTACCATGGAAATTAACAGGGTTTACTCATACCTGTAGTATCAGACCCAAACAAATGCTGTAGACTTCATCTTCTCTTTCATGATTGTAAACCCCCACATACACTTTTTCTCTTTCCAAAAAGAAAAACCCTTTTCATTCATGCCTCTACACAATGATGTTGTTCTTCAGATGGGCTCTAACTCATCCATAGGAGCTATGGCTTGTTTGCTGGTTTTGTGAATTTTGGCTGTCCCATGATGTAAATTTGTTCTTCTTCTCCCAGTGCTGCACAGAGGCAAAACCATTGGCTTCTCTTTCCCAGTCCATGTAACCACTTCTGTGGCCAACCCTGAACTCCAATTTTCTACAAAACTTTTGGAGCCAGCCACAAAAACCTTTACATATACTGGCCTGGTTCTCGCTCCACAGATCCTATTTTTGGACAGTGTTGATTGTGGTTGATGCTGACAGCACATCTTCCCAGCTGAGATTGGACATTTGAATCCAAAAAGAGCTGAGCACTCCCTGTGTGATCTCAGTGCAGTTTGATGTCCTCAGTCAAGTTTGTTTCTTCTTGTGCAGCACTCATGACACTCAGGATCTGCCAGGGAGAACCAAGGGGGATTCAAAAGCAGAAAGAAGGGGCCAGAACATCACACAACTCTGTTAATAAATGCAAGTCTGGCAAGTACAGTCAACAGAGCCCATAAAGCAAATAGTAACTGAAACACTGTGCAAACATTTTCCCTCAGGCCTTCAATGATTCAATCACTTTAGCTCATTAATAGTAATTACTGCTGTAGGCATAAGAGCAAACTTTGGCTAATATGAATGTTTTAGTAGGCAGCAAGGAATAAAAGTTGGTAACTGTCTTGATGACATCCAGACAAGCAAGTGACCTTTGAAAGGAATATTTGCTAGAAAGAGGTAAAAACGGGTTGGCAATAAACTGATTTTTCATGTCTCCATGACAGGTGGAGAAGCTGACAGCTTGAAATTACATTCCCAATAAAGATCATCTCCCACCTGTGGCTGGTTCAAGGATTACATGAAAGAATATTCATAAAATAAATGCACCCTGTGTACTCTTGTAGACACAAGAAGCTCAGATTAATTCAGAGTAAGTTTAGGGTTACTTGTCTCCCAGACAACAAAACTCAACCCCCCTCACCTGCCAGCTGAGCTCATCTCCACCTTTCTCCTGGCTTTTATTAACACTGCTTGCATGGAGGCATTCACTTGATATTTAAATTGACAGCTCAATTATCTTTTCAAATTTAGTGATATGACAAGCCAGGGGTTTTATCCCATTACAATATTTCTAAGTGACAAAATTATTTTATCTCTCCTTGACAGTATTATTGACCTGTAATCAGCAGACGAATGGGAGAAACAGAGGTCATCTCAAAAGTAAAAAGCCAGTTAGAAAACTGTTTGGCCAATTATGTCAGTCATCTTGACTTAATCTCGCAGCAGAACAAGGAAAGATTTGTTGCTATGAACCTTGGCCCAACAAACCCTATATGGAAATCTTTCCACTCATTTGAAGGAGGGTGTCTCATGCCTATGACTTCTTGCAGTGAGGTCAGCGGGCCCCAGGGGTTGATGGAGGATGAAAAATAGTGAGGGGTCAAGGTTTGTAAAGCAAATCAATTTTCTTAAAGAGAAGATTCTTCTCAGAATCAAGAACCCTGTGGCTATGTTATAGGTCAATTTTCACAAGGTTACAGCTGCTACCAAGCATCTGGGCTAGACAGCTTTTTTGACTGTTAAATCTCTTCATCAAGTTGGTAGATGTTTTTCTTTGAAAATATGTTTGCTTTAAAAAATACTGGGCATTTTTAAAATTAAACATAAATGGTTATCACACATGCTTCATTTATAAAGCTGTCTCATTGACACAGGAACATATAAGCCATCTGTGGGCTGCTTAATCATTTTAGCAACATTTGTTTTTCAGTGTGTCTGTTTAGTTGGGCTTTTAAGCTTCATGAGGAATAAAACATGCAGCAAATCAGAAAACAAAAATATGTTTAATATCAATAATGCAAAGTTTTTGCCAACTTTGAAGTGGCTTTAAATCAGAATCTTCTAGATAATAGGTCTTCAAATATACTATCAAAATCTCAGCAGAATAGATTGTTACCTATTATTTGGCATTAAGTATAAGCTGTCACTGAGCTGGACAATCCCATACTACAGATGAGATAAGCTTTGATTTCCCTTAGATTGGCCAAAGATTTTTGTGTTACTCACAGTCTGTACTCAAAGCTGGACAATCCCTCTGGTTTTCAGCTGGATGAGGATTGTCATGGATTGATTTTTTTTCTAGGATTTTCTAGGACTGAACATCATTCATACAACATCCATCACAAGGTCAGGGTGTCAGAGATGTCTCTTTTGATGGCCAGGCAAGGCCACCACTGAAGCGAGCCCACGTGAGTCCTTTAGGATGCTGCTGCTGCAGGTCCCTGCCAGATGAGCTGAGCCAGACACAGCAGTAGCTGGGAGGAGCTGGAGGCAGAAATACATATCACACAACAAAACTAAAGCTTTGGCTTATGCCAATATTATTCACAGAATCACAGAACCGTTTGGGTTAGAAGGAACTTCTGGAGATCATCTGGTCCAGCTCCCTGCTAAAACACGTTCACTCAGAGCAGGTTGCACAGAATTGTGTCCCTGTGAGTTTTGAATATTTCCAGAGATGGAGACTCCTCAATCTGTCTGAGCAGCAAGTGTTCAGTCACTCTCACTGTAAGAAGGTTTTCCTCAAATTCAGATAGAACTTCCTGTGTTTTATTTGTGCCCCTTCCTTGTCCTGTCACTGGGATTCACTTAGAAGGGTCGAGCCCTGACCTCTTGACATCTTCCCTTAAGATATTTGTATACATTGATAAGGTCCCTCTTATAGAAATGACAGAGAGAAATTCTGTCTGGAATAAATGTTGGAAGATGAAGACTCATGTTGTTTTCCAAGCCAAACTATTCACTTCTAAATATAAGCCAATTTTTTTTTCTATGGAGACTGGTGATGCTTTGTAAAAAAGGATCACTTACAATGCTTATTGTTATTTTGCATGCTACCAAGAATTTGTATAAGAAGATACTGAAAAAACACCCCAAGAATGCCCCAAAGAGACAGTCATACAAAATGAAGGGAATGGAAATAAAAGCAGAAACAAAACCACTAGAAGTCTGGGACATCTTTACTCTTCTATATAAATTTCACAATTAGCTTTGACCTAGAAAATACTTAAATTTTAGAAAAAAAATCATTATTCTCTCTGGATTTGGAACCATTCCTATACTTTTGAAACTGATGTTTTTCCTTATGTTGAATATAGTATGAAGGACAAATTACCAGAAATCCTGCTAAAACCAAGGAAAAGATCCACATAACTTCTGTAGAAATGCCTGAGAATTAAACATTTCTTGGTCAGGCACAGAAAACTGTAATATACAATAAAAACCTGATGTCATAACAAGAAACATAGTTTCAAAGTAATTCCTCTAGAAAGAAGCATAATACTAGGCATGTATTTTGGTAATCTTTTTACCCTGTTTTTTCTTTATAGAATTTAACTTGGAACAGCAATACTGGACACGCAGAAATATAAACACTCCATTTAGACATACTGCAAACATGTGTTCAAACATGTCTGCTTGCTACAGCCTATTAAACTTTATTATGCACCTTATTAAAAATTCTTTGGGCAGCAACACTTGTTCAAACAAGGTGCACCAAGGCTATGGATATGCACTGGGGCTGAGCGACATTGCCATAAACTGAGCTGAATTCCTTTTGTTATTTCTGTTCTGAGTAAATCGCCCAGGCCAACCTTCAGCTTGATGGACAACTAGAGCATGGGGCACTTCCAAGGGGCATCTGGGACACTCATGACATTTTACCCTATATACACCTGAGTGCTTTGTGTTTGGTGGAGTTAAATAATAAATTGTTTGAATGTGGGGTAAGAGTTTGCAGTTAAATTAAAGATGGTTTTGAGCCTCGAGTTCCACCTCAGAAATAACTGCTCCATGCTGTCCAGGAATGACACAAAACCTCAAATTTCCCATTTCACTGATCACAGTCTCAAGAAAACCCCCAACAAACTGTTGTTTAATTTGCCACTAATTCAGGGGCATGTAGTGATAGGACAAGGGGGAATGGCTTTAAACTGAGAGTAGATTTGGATGGAATATTACTAAGAAATTCTGCTCCATGAGAAGGTGGTGAGGCCCTGGCACAGATTTCCTAGGGAGGCTGTGGTTGCCCCATCCCTGGAAATGTTCAAGGCCAGGCTGGAGCAACCTGGTCTAATGGAAGGTGTTCTTGCCCATGGCAGGCGGTTGGACTGGACGAGTTTTAAGATCTCTTCCAACCCAACCAATTCTATGATTCTTTGATTCAGAAAGAATAATCAAAGTTCCATGTTCACAGCATTACCTGAAACAAAGCAAGTTTGCCAGTGCAAATCTCCCTGCTCTAACTAACTATGGGACAAGGAATGCTCGGCTTCGGACAAGGCTTCTTGTCAATCAGTCTGACCAGTCTGAAGAAATTCATCTTGCAAAAGTTGTAAGAATATGCACAGGATTTTCCTCACCAGAAGGGACTTCAAAGGAATTGTTCAGAAGAAATTAAGTCTGTAAAAAAAACAAAATAGCTTTTTTTGAGAGAAGGGTGTTTTCTTTCTCTCAAGGCTACTCTTGCCAAAAAGCCATGGATATGGAATTATGCCTTACATGTAGTGAAATCAGGAAAAGAATAACTCAGGAAACAGGTGACAGCTCCAGTCTAATTCACGCCCTCTAGAAACTTGAGTTCAGATCAAAGGTAACAAGTTGAAATGTTTTGCTTTTCTGTTACATATTACTCAACCACCACATAATCTGGCATAATTAACAGATTAGGATCAACTGAGGTCTGAACCTCATATAGGTGGAAAGATAGAGAGTGTAAGAAAATTGCCCAGTCTGGGAGGTTCAGAAAAACATCTGAGCTGAATCTTCTGCTCCTTTGAATTCTATTTGCTGCTGGGTATTAAGATAATGGAGCAATCAGTCATTAGATCAGGAGCTAGAGTCTACCAATTTATGGTGACACATGGCAATTCTTCTTTGGTCTCACAAAGCTCTATTCATGTAGGGGTTTTAAAATTATTTTTACCACACTGACAAACTGCATTTTTCCACACAAAAAATGTAGATCACTCCTCCAGTAAAAAAAATTAGCAACAGCTGAAAATGGAATAGCCAAGCCCAAATACATATTAAACAAGGGCAGTTAATGAATAAGTGGCATGGAGAATTTCCTGCTACGTGACATTAGGTTTTAGGGATCAGGACTTCTAGAAATAAGAAAAAAAAAAAAAGAAGAGAAAAGTTAACTTGGGCAGAAGGGAACACCACATGTCTTTGTATCACACAGTGGAAAAACTGGGAAAACTGAGCAGCATGAACAAGTTTGAGAACAGCTGTCAGTGGTGTTCCCATCCCACTGCGCTGTTGTGTGAGAAAGGAATTGCCACGCTCAGCACAATGCCAACAGGGGTGGTGCTCTGAGCTCTGGATTCAGTTCTGCAGATGCTTTAGGAAGGGATGCAGTTTCCTGCAGGCTGCTCACCATGAGAGCCCTGCAGACCCTGGCACCAGGGCTGTGGTGATGAGCGTGGGTGGCTGTGACTCCCCTGCGGAAGGCAGGTGAGAACTGGAAAATGCAAGGGCTTTCTCCAGCCTTCCTGGGATCTTGGCCAGCAGCCTTGTAGATGGCACAGGCTGGACATGATGTAAGGCAGCACCACCTCATGCTGGCAGAGAGCTGCCTCCACCCACCTTAGTTTTGATCAGATTTTACCCTTTACCCTGCCAGTGAGGCTGTGGAATAGAGTCACCTGGGCTATGTGTCTCCTCCCTCTTTTTGTGGTAACAGTCCAGGACATCCATTATTTCCTTCAGTGAGTAGGAACTGGTTAATGTTCTCATCAAATTATAGCATTCAACAATTAAACAGAAATGTCATTCAAATCCTCTGAGAATGGACAAAGAACAACAGAAAGACTCATGAAATGTAGCAGCTCTTTCGAAAGAGCCATAATCACTTCCTGGATCTGTTTGTCAAGGATGGGTCTGTAGGATGCCTTTTATAAGAACAATTCCCCATCATTTCCTCACACAGTTATTTTCCCTTGCAGGTGCTGTAGCATTTTTGAAACAATACATGGATTCTGACAGCAAATCATGCAACAGGTGTTGGACATGCAACCTAAGCACCCAGCTGATCTTGGTTTGTGTGTGTATGGAGGAGAGGAGCTGCTGCAAAAGTTTTCCTTGGAAAGTAAGGTTAGCAGTAGGCTAAGAAAATACAATGTGGTGTCTGAAAGATTTGATTGTTGAAATGTAGAACAGCCAGCTTTAAAGTGCTACAGAGAGTGATCAGGCAGGGAGAATTCTGCACTGATTTACTTCAGTTTGGCTCCCTTTTATAGGATGTTTCAGAGGGAGCTGGAGAGCCAAAGGTCACTGTTTTTGAGACACTCTACATTTCCATGACTGCAGGAATATGACAAGCACACTGTGTATCCTTTGACTTTAGAAAATATCCCCAGACACTGAACAGGCAATCAACCTACCTTTTTATACTTTGAAGAAGGCTTGTTTTTCCTTCTTGAAAAAAGTCATGACCTGTCATTAGTTTCTTCCCCTGAAACACATCACATTGCTGACAGTAAAATGATGTTTTCATTCTAAGAATTCTACAGGGAAAAAAAAAGGGAACAGTCGTTTTCTCAAGGAAATAACCTAACAAGAGTGTGGTGATTACAACAATTGGCTGGACATATCAGAAAAATAACTGCTATGGCTAATCCAAAATAAAAAATTACCAGAAAGGAAATGTCAATTGTCTATTTTAGAATCAGCTTATGTAGAGAAATATTTTGGAGAGCTTTTCTTTAGTCACAAGTAAAATCTTTGTGTGTGTTTGATGAAGAAAAATATTATTATACTTCCCAGTAAAATATGTGATATATTCAAAGATTCGTGTGTCACTTGTGAAGATGATAAAAATCATCTTCAGGAAGACATGCAGTTTTACTGGGAGTTTTTACTGGAAAAATATCATCACAGCACATAGAAGAGATACAACATCACTTAACATTACTTTTAATTACACCCCAAAGCCAAAGTCTAGCTCCTGAAGGACAAAAATCTAGTTGATACCAGTTAAGTCCCCTTGAAACTAACATATAGTAAAAGGAAAATGCTTCCTTTGAGAAGAGTTGGGAAAACCTGAAAGAGGAACTTTGTTTAATTTGCAGAAGTTGCAAATTAGCTATGCAATGCTGGTTCTGAATATACAAATCAAAATTTTATAGCCCACTTCAGAAATATTTAAGGGACATATTCACAAACTTACTTGGACCAAGAAATAAAAATGAGCCAGAAAATTTCCAAAGGGGGCAAAGTGAATTAGCTCAATGAATATCCTCTGTGCTACAATGATCTGTGTTAGCTGAAGTTTTGGATCTAATGTTTTATTATACAGGCTACGTGTTAGCAAAGTTTATAGGAAAAAATCTTCTAATTGTTCAGGTAAATTCTCTGGGCAATCTTTGAATCTCTTCTTCATGTGCAAATAGAAACTTTGATTTGGCTTTTTTTTTTTTTTTTTTCAAAAGTGGGAAAAATCAGATCACTTTTATATTCAGCTCTCATTTGTTTCAAGCCATGAAAACCAAATACATAAGACTATGATTTTGCCATGAAAAGCCTGAAAACTCCCAGAGTTTTAAAGGCTAGAGAACAATTACATGGGTGACTGAACAAGCAATATCTTTGTTTACTTCTTGAACTTAAACATTGGGAAAATGACAGACAAGGAAAAAGACAATCTGAAATTAAGCACTCAGTCCTTTCTGGAAAGCATTTTTAACCTTTAAAATAGAAATATAGGTAGATTCCAATGTGAAAAGTTGTTTAAGCAAGCATTGAATTTTCACTTACAACATGTCAAAAACAAATGTTTGAGAAATTTTTGACTGCTTTCAGGTTTTCCTAATAGTGTTGTAAGTAGAGAAAGTTCAGCATAAATTTCTAGATTGTTTCAGTTTCTCAGCTGTTTTGTCTGTAGATTTTACCTGGTCTCTGTGCTGTTGGATTAGTCCTTTTGCAGGGTTTCCTCAGCACATGGTGCAAGCAGTGTGTAAATAAAGAGTAAATACCAATCTTTGTCAGTAAGTGAGCAAAAGTGACAGGATTTTCCACGTCAGAAAGCCAGTGTTTCTGAGACAACTATAAACCAAAATTAAGCAAACACTCTATTCTGCACTATGTAAGAGCCACCTGCAGTGCCCTAATGGTTTTCAAGAAGAAATAAAAGCTTAGAGATGGAAACTCCAAACAACATCACATCTAGAGATTTAGGTTTGAGAATATGGGTCTCAGCAGTAAAACCAGCCACTCAGCTGCTAAATTATTTAGAAATTATTTTCCAAATTCAACTGCTACAGTATATTTCCCAAACTATCCAGAAGAATAGCATCCCAAGAAGTAAGTATTCAAACATGTAATACTAATTGAGACCTCGGGTATTGATAATATGTTTCTTTTTTTGTCTTTCTCCTAACTTCTGTGTTTTAAGCCCAAATATTAGGGTTAGTAAAAGATTGTATGAACATGAGGAACTTAAAAGCATTTAAGATGTCCTATGGGTCCTGTCTGACCTGCACGTGCCCCCCTAAATGCTTTTACCAAAAGTCCTGGGTCAGCCTTAAACTGTGTTGGATGCACTTGGAGATTTCAGATGGCACAAGACACACATAAACCTAGTTTAGGCAACTGGGTTGAGCCCACAGTGTCTGTGGCATGGATCAAACCAGAGTATATTTTCACATGGTTTCCCTGCCCTGAAATACTGTTGAATAATGACACTGGAGTCTAGTTTTGCATGTATGTTTTTGACCAGGTTTATATGAAACTGTTGCACACTGCGGGACAGTTACTTGCTTGAGTATTGCCCATGATGATGTTTGGATAAGGAATTGAAAATTAGGAGTTATGCTCATTTTCCAGTCTCTGGAGGAAAAAATGAAGGAGGCAAAGGCTCAACTCTAAATCACTCACTGGAGGTGGAAATGTGGTTCTCCAGAAACCCTCTCTCTGACTTTGCCCCTGCAAGAAGCACGTAGAAGAACAGAGCCATGGAACGTGTGTAAGGTTTCAGTGGCAGCCCCTACAGAGCTGTTCTGATGAACACAGGTGGGGCAAAAATCCCTGTAAAACTGTGCTCTTCAGAGGATACAATGTGCTTCCTCCAGTGAAGGCCACCCCCACAATGCAATTGGTGTTATGCCCACAGTGGCAGCATCTGAGCTGCTCGCTCCCATTGGAGCAGCTTTATCTTCTTCCCAACTCAAAGTCATCCCATGTAATTACAAACAAGGACCTGTCAGTGAAGTCAGCTCCTGATGGACACAGCTGTTGAAGCTGCTGAAGGCTCCTCTATCCCCTGGCTTTACTTATGCACAGCAATTCTGTTTTTTGTTATTTGGATGGGAAGGACATTTCAGCTCTCCCTTGTGCAAGGCAGAATGGAGGCCAGCAGAGCACTCATTTGCTGTTGTTGTTCTCCTGACTGGTCTTCCTCCATTTCAGGTTGGATTTTGCACAGAATCTGTGCTGTCATTGCTATATTTTTATTCTACTCCACCTCCCAGGCTGTAGCTCACAAGCAAGCTAAACCAATACATCACAACGATGCAGGTGAGATAGTATTCCGATGTTAAGTGTAAAAATCTATCTCTGCACTGATTATGGAGGAAAAAAACCTGCTGCCTATAATGGCAACTGTTGATTCAATGGCTGTAGAAGTGCGGGGTGGAGAGGGCAAAAGCTTCTTTATTCAAAGGGAAATTATGCTTTAAAACTGGCTTTATTCCAGCACCGTCAATAGACCAGGTCTCTCTCCTTCACTCTCTTTCTATATAATCTCAGTTACTTACAACATTAAAGGTCTTTAGAAGCTTCTTTCCTTAGAGCCCTGTTTCTGCCCCTCATCACCCCAGTGAATGACAACTTGAAAGAAAACCAGGAGCTTTGCAATGGATTTAGAAATGTCTCAAAGCAAATCACTGGATGCCAAAGAAGCTGCCAGGCTACTGCACCTCGCAGGCACTTATAATCAGCGAACAAAGGCACTGGAGGCAGCTCTGGGGGGGAACCTTTTGTGGAAAATATTGACCAGCAAATTACACAGCAGACAGTGCTTTGGCACTCGGCTGTCTAAAGGTGACTCAGACGATCCGTTTAGCTCAGCAAGATGGTTTCTAATTACACCAAATGCCTGACTCTTGTCAGTGGGCCCAGTATCTGCTAAGCGGGTGCTCTTCACATGTGTCATTCATTACCTCACCCTGCACCAGGAGCCATCTCTATGGGGAGAATGGTTGGCAGCATCTCTGGCCTGGATAATTTTCTCAGAGAGAGGTTTAAAAGAGAAACCTCGAAACAATTCCCTTCTACCCTTAAAAAAAAAAAAAAAAAAAAAAAAAAAAAAAAAAAAAAAGAGCTTGCACAAAACCCAGCCAATTCCCCCAGCCACCACATGCTAATATCAATAAATACCCTGGAATGAAATGATGGCAAGCTGCTGTCTAGGGTTTAAAAGTTGAACATAGTATACTCTTCCTGGGTTTTAGCTGGACTCTTGCTTTGGTGCCAGAGTAACAGCTGTAGCAGCTGCAGATGCATTTTACCACCCAGTACAGGCACCTGCTATGACCAAGGAAGTGAAAACCCACAGAGATGCAATTTTCTTTTAATTACATTAGCCTGGTTTTGGCAGCCAGCCAGGCACCATGGCATCGGTGGGGATGTGGACTCTATTCACAATTAGAGCCTGTCTGTGGGTTGCTTTTGACACTTGGCAGGTTACTTCAAAGAGGAACAGTGAAGGATCCATGTCAGTGCTGAATCCTGTTCAGGAGAAATAATAGAGCTTGGCATGTTTTTTATTACACAGGTACTGTGTCAAACACTGAGATCAGTTTTATATACTTTTCAGACTAGCTGGGCCAGAGCAGCTGTATGTAGCACTGAAATATACAGGATCAAACCACGAGTCTGAGGAGTGCCTTGAAATCACACATGCTGTTTCATTGCCCCTTACCCAAATGATACATTCCTAGACACACCTCGGTTTGGGGGATGTGAGTGAAGCTGCTCCCAAACACCCTGCTTCCAATGAGTTGCACAGATAAGTATTTTGGAGGCTAGGCTTGCAGACGTGAGCTGTGTGCTACCTGTTCTGCTCCCGGCCAGAGCAGGCTCTAGCCTATTTCATTTTTTCCTAGAGATGGACAGCTTCATCTGACTGTCCCTGGGTGCTGTGAGGAAGGTGGCAAACTCTGGGTGTTTTCTTTAGGAGGAAGAAGCTGTTATTTGCTCCCAATATTCTCTGTGGCTAAAATTACCTTTTGCTCTAACAGATGCTTTCAAGTAAGTCCAGATCTCTGTGCTAGGATGGTCACACTGAGCAATAACATCCTGTTTCTCACTGGTTGCATGAGATTCCTTTTGCCAGCGTGCAGAGTATATTGATGAAACCCTCACAACCCTGAACGCTACTCAGGCAATGCCTGTTCACTCTCCACTTTGGCTCAGGTGCCGTCACTCCCTGAATTAAGGTCTGTTTTAATGTTAGGCAATTGACTTACTGCTTTTCACCATCTGGGCACCATCTCAGGATATGAACCATGATGCAAAGTAGGGCTTTGTATCTCTATTTTACACTTCACGCAACTACATCAGGAAACTGACTCAGAAACTGGCAAATAGCTCACACTTGTAAGACTCTCGCTCTGCTTACCCTGGCACAGGGGGTGTAAGTGAGGAAGACCCTTGGCACCCTCCTCTGCCTTAAGAAAGCCCCTGCAACCACTGTCTTAGATTGAAAGATTTACCTGGGGGTGTGTGTTCTATTTGCCATCTGTTAGAGATGAGGCAGTTATCTCCTGTTCATTGGGCAGTTTTCTTTATCTCTTCCACAACCAATCCTCCCTCCAGGAGATCTCTTCTGTTCATGGCCAGTGAGTGTCCCTGTATGGCTGAGAAAATTCCACCATCCCATGGGGAGATGCTCCACCCAAGAGGAGGAGCCAAGCATTCCTACCTGGATACATTCTGACCTTTGGGACACCACAGCAGCCTTTTCCCACTGCATTCCCAGAGGAGCAGCTTTTTTCTCCACTGCATCCCCAGAGGAAGACCAGGCCCATCTCCACCAGCCCTGGAGCTTTAGAGGAAAACTCCACCCTTGTCCAGGATCTGCAGGAGGGCTGAGCCACCATGGAATGGGACTGCTGCCACCACCCTGACCCACAGACCCACAGGCTGTCAAGTTCTATTCTGACTCTGCTACTGTTTTTTTGGTTTTTTTTTTTTTTTTTTGTTTGTTTTTTTTTTTTTTTTTTTTTTTTTTTTTTTTTTTGTACTATTGCATTTGTATTTTGAATTTTCCTAGTAAAGAACTGTTATTACTATTTCCATATCTTTGCCTGAGAGACCCTTAATTTCAAAATTATAACAATTTGGAGGGAGGGGGTTTACATTTTCCACTTCAGAGGAGGCTCCTGCCTTCCTTAACATCTGTCTTTTCAAACCAAAACAACCACCAAATGTGTTCCTTGTTGTATTACTCAGACCTGATCCCTGGGCCACCAAGGACTTTAAAAAGCAATGCTCCTGGTATGGAAGAGTTGCCATGAAGGATTTCCATGGGCACCTGAGTGATTTGATTTGCAGAGTGACAGGGCACAAGACAGATGAGGCTGAGCACACATTCTCTGTCCTGAGACCTGACAAGTCTCTGCATCCTCTGGGAGACAAGACAAGGAGCACGCTGTGGCCTCACGTGTGTCAAAGCAAGAGCCATCAATCTCTCTGCCCCTACACTATCAGAAAGGGACTGGCCCCCAAACCAGAGCAAACAGCAAGCAGTGACTCATTCCCTCCACAGTAGGACTGCATGGCAGACTGGAAACCATGCAGAGTGTTTGCAGGACACTGAAAAACTCACTTGTCAGAGGAGGTTGAGATCTGGGCTGTAGTTTCAAAAATGTCTGAGCTTTGTCACAGGGAACAAACGTGGCAAGAGAAGACACAGAAATGGCTTTTCTGACCTGTCTAATCAAATGGGTCAATTATGTGCTGAACAACAGGCCTTGAGGGTTCCTCAAGAGAGGAAGAGCTGTAGAGAGGAACCTCAGAGCTGTAATCATGATGCCATTTCTGAAGACCTTTATTCCCAGCAAATGGAAGGACTGCACAGTACTGTCAACAGCACTCAGGCTTGTCTGGAACATAAAATGTGGAGCTTCAAGGAAAAGTTTGTTTTAAATAACATTTTCCATGTAAAATTGTGCTCTGGATTGTTCATTAGCAATATTTATATAAAGGACATCACCATGGTATTTAGGAATTAAACATTAAAAGGACAGACTCCAAGCCTCTCAAAAACAATTAGAGTAAAAGCAGGGTAAATGAAAGAAAAAATCTGGTAGATGATGTCAGAGTAATTGTTCCTGCTTTGAATCACTACTGGTGAGAGGAGCACAAAGCCTGAAGTGAAATGATCAGAACAAAAGCAAAACAACAGCAGTAAAAACTGGAAACAGTAAAGGAGTTAAAAGGAATTGTGTGGAGCTTCACTCCATCTTCTTCAGGCCCTGCTGAGATGTAGAAGACCTAAAGCCCTACAAAACAGAAACAGAAGGTCAGGTTTAGATGTCATTCGGGTTTGCACATATTTGAGGTGTTGACCAGGTCAGTGGTGACTTGAAACAAAAGGAATGGTTGTCACTGCGTTTGAATGAAGGTTTGGGTACCTCCATCAACTTCAGCACCACAGCACTGGTAGGCAAATGTAAAATGCAGCCCAGGAAGTCATGGATGAATAGACTTATTCTGACAAAAATACAATTTTATTCCTATATTTCAAAATAATTCTTTGACAATGCTTCCTCTGGTAGTATGTGTCCCCAGATGGAGCCTTGTAATGCTCTCATGGCACTGAAAGAATGAGAAATAATTATTTTATTTCATGTCTTCCTGTTTGAAACAAAAACTGAATTTGTAGTCAGTGCCTGCTTCTGCCTGTAGAGGAGCAACCACCCTGCAAAGAAGAAATCTTTAAAGTCTTGGAGGGTTGTGGAAGATGAAACAACTTGCACTGTCAGCCACACAAAACAGGGACAGCTTCTGGCGTAGGAAATACTCTAAGGAAAAAAAGCTACGTGCCAGAAACCCCACATACTCTTGGGTTATTGCATTTTTTCCTGACCAGCTAGAACAGGTTTGTTTTTGTATTGCATGAGAGGGACAAGAGAGGCAACCCACACCATAATTACTGGAGATACTTTGGCTTTGCATCTTGTCTCAACTATGGCAAGGAAGCCTTGGCAAAGTTATGGGTAGTATAAGGCATCAAGGACACAAAGAAATAGAGGAAAAGAAGCTTTAATGACTTCTGAGTATATTGCTTCATACCTTTGATGGCACTTTGGTGCATTTTCCAGAGTTCTCAAAAGTTATCTATTTTATAGCCCTGATTTTAAGGTGTTACCCACTCTACTGATAGTTCACAGCAACACCAGGCAATCTCTCAGTTGCTCCTTTACAGTGTTGTGGCATTTATCTCAGGTGAGGACTGAGTTTGCTCAGTACTTCCCAGTCATTTTCTAAGAACTAAATCTTAATTCTGAATCATTCCTGAGACTGTCAGGACATGCACCTATGAATATACGAAAAACAAAAGGGAGGGACTCTCACCAATATCTACCCATACAAAACTGTAACTTAGATTTCTTAGCCCTGTCATCTTTTACACTAAGTATTGCAGCAAGCAAGATGAGCTGCTGGAAAGTTGTTGTTAGACACATACAAAGCCAGAGGTAAAATGCTCAGGAGTTTCTGGGTTTCTCTTGCTTTGATCTCATCCCCCAAGCTACTCTTAACCCTGTTCTCATCTATTCATCCTCTTACAGTGCCTATGATTTCATTGTCCCAGCTCTGAAATGTTGCTATACAACTAAAGTCGTCAGTCTACCACTCCCACTCCCCATGCTCCCCACCATACCCTCTCCCAAAACTCTCAGTGAAGCAAATGGCTCTTTGGGATTGTGTGAATATGAAAACTCACCTTCACCACGCAGAACATCCTCCTTTCCCCACAAGCCACAGGCTTTGCTCTTCACAAAGGGGAAGGAGAAGTGGAAATGTCTTCTTTAATAAAGACGTGTTATTACACTTTATCTTTGGTAATCAGAGTGAGAGAACATGAAAACAAGAATATTCTTTTGGGGAAGGTTTAGTGACAGACTAGGTTCCATGTCCAGAGAGTAATGCAGTTCTCAGGGACAGAAATATTCCAAAACACCTCATAAGAAGAAAAAAAAAAAATGCAGTATACAGTTACATACACAATTCATTTGCATCTGAATGTCCAGCATTATCCTGGCATTGTCTTATCTACATACAGCTGCACATGAAAGACCATTACAGTTATGTCAAAACAAAGCAGCCCATTACAGTTCCCTCCGAACCCAGACCACGTGCCACCCACTTCTCACTGCCACCCCTTGCTTGTCTAAAAGTAACAAGCCTTTTTCCCAGACAGCTCCTATTGATCAGCTCCTGTTGGCAATGCAAATTCCTTCCATGTGCAGTCAGGCATGGCCATCAGCCTGGAGCACAAAGAGGTGGAGTTGCTCTTTGCCTTGCACAACTGGAGAATTTCCTGCTGTTTTCCCAGTCATCCACAGGCCAGGTCTATCTGCTCCACATCAATCCAGGACATCCCATTCACTCAGTGACTCGCTGCCACAGGGCTCTCTGCAGGCAGCTTCTCAGGCAGGGCCTGGATAACTTCTAGCTTTGTTTTTCTTCATGTAAAAAGACATTTTGTCATAAAAGCAGCTCTCAGTGTGTATAGAAGATAATAGGAAGACTCTCAAATCATGGGGAATATCCCTGACCAGGGACATTTATTGTTATTGTTGGAGTTTTTTGTTTTGGTTTTGGATCTCCTGAGCATCAGCGTCAAAGCTCAATACACTCGATCCTAAAAACAAAAGAACAGAAAGTACAGCAAGCACTGACCATAAAACATGAAATAAATAAACAGTGGATGAAAGGCAGACCCTCCAAATATGATTAAATTATGGATAATTTCACACTGTTTCAAAAGAAACTTTTTTTCCCTCTAAATTTGGCTCTCACTGATGTAGATGGAAAGAATCCTTTGGGCATCAAAGGGGATAATGTCAGATCACTGCTGAGCACTTCAGAAATACTGTTACAAATAGTTGATCATGCATAACAAGAAACCTATTTCAAGGGACAGGACTTGGACATAGATCAACTAAGTTTGAAACCAGGGTCTTAACTGTAGGGTTAAACACACCTTTAAAATCCTTATCAGTTTGATAGTGAAAGTAATTTCTCAGCTGAGACATCTGATATGCACCTGGGGCGGGTTTTTTCCTTTTTTTTTTTTTCACGTTTTTTTCTTTTTTAGATAGCTAGATAGGTACAAATCAACAAGTTAGGAGACACTATACTACTATAAAACTATAGCATATGTTATTTTCTGAAGGTATTTCCAAAGGCAAGAAACATTGTCCAGACAGCTTCAGGTTAAGTGTAAATAATTTTTTTTCCCTTCTCTGTACAGACTGAAACACTTCTGCAAATGGCCTGGTTTTGCAGTACTGTTAAACACCAGTGTTTTCCTGAGCAAGGTTAAAGGTGCTGCTTTGGAGGATTCATGGTACTGAATCTTTTCTCACTCCTGAGTAAACATAAAGTTCAAATTTATGTTTAACAGACATGTGACCATTAAATTCACTCCACACTTTGCTGGCAGCTGCCAGAAGATGCAAAGATTGCCAGATGCAATCTTTGCTTCTGATTGTGGTGTGAGGAGCTGAAAGTCCCTCTGCTTTAGTAGTAGAGAGCTCTTTCTAAACACTGCCCAGGGTTCCACTGGCTGCAGCTTCTTCTTTTGGGAATTTGCACCCAGAATCCCACACACTCAGGATTTGTGTCCAATCCCACACAGGATTTGTGTCCAATCCCACAATACTCAGGATTTGCCGTGAAGTTCCCCCACAAAGATAACAGGCCAGCTGTGGCTTCTCACTCACTAGCCATGATCTGCCTTTTGCTCTCTCTGACTGTAGCAAGAGCCATGGATGCTTCCCAATATTTTGATACCAATCATTCCAGCTAAAAATGTCTCTTTTCTGTAGCAAATCCAGGTTAGAGGGTAAAGTTACTGGTCATAAGGCATAAAAATGCCTTATGAAACAAAATATTTTCATGAGGGCAACACTGATCTTTTTGAGAGCTCACTGAGCTCTACACAGAACTGTCACATGGGCAGAAATACAGCAGGTTTAGGTGGCATTTGGTGTTTGTTTTAGAAGGGAAATGAATGCAGCCAACTCTTCTGAATGATCTTAAACTGTTCCTACAGAGAGCCAGATCTCCAGCAAACTGGACAGATGTTGTATGGGCAGTCAAAAGACGCTGTCTTTTGTCATGTTGAAAGACTCCAGCTGAAGGGCCTTTTGTACCTCATGAAAGAAAGGCCTCCTTATGCAGAGGATGTGCTGAAAATGGGAAAAATAGGCAAGAAAAAAAATGAAAAGAAAACCTGCATTGCATTTTGCATCTGAGTAGTGGAAACACAGGTCCAATGTACTGTTGAGGGTACAGCCTGCAAAATTAGGAAAATTTGGACCACTGCTTACTTGCAGTTCAGAGCCATAATCAAAGACTGTTGCCCACTTCTGTCCTTGTGATGACTCTGTTCCCCTCTTGTGAGCCCTACACCAGATAAATATAGGGGGAATTTTAGTTGCATTTCATCTTGGGGACTCACTATTTAATTTCTAATTATTACAAAACTTACTATTGTTTCAGGCCTGTCTGGGGAAGTCACCAGCTGTGGAGTGGACAAACTATGGAAAGCCATAAATTCTAGGAAATTTTTTTATTCCTCATCATTAGTCAAGATTTACATGATCCCTCTCAAGTAATCCACAGAGATTCAATGATTTTGAGAGAGAGCCAAGCATCTGCTCTGACCTCTTCTGCACTTTCACACCACTGCCCCTTGCCCAGTAATGACTTTGACACTGCCTTGTCTCCCCAGAGGCTGCCCAGGCCTGGGGACAGGCAGGGACAAGCAATCCTTTACTTCCCCTGCAGACTTTGGACAGTGATAATTGCTGAATCCCTGTGGCAGTGTGAAAAGAGCAGAAAATAATAAGAATGCAGGGTCTGTGACACAGACACCTGCTAAGGAAACTCAGCTTCATCTAGGCTGATCTTTCCATGCAACCTAGAGGATGTCCCCTGCATTGTGGTAACAACTGGACAATCTTCTTCCTCCCTTCTTCTCTGAGATGCTGTTGCTTTCACAGGAGTGTTTGCCTAATTGTTGGTACCTATGAGACTCCACTCTGGCTTTGTTTTTGTCACTGTCATTGCCATAGCCCCGTGCTTGCAACTCTGTACACACTTGTAAATAAGTTCTTAATACTCTGCACACACATTTTTTTTCCTTTTATGCACATATTTCTATATAAAGAGGTGAGCCTTACTAACTGTATATTCAGTTGCCCTACCTAACCTGAGGCATTTAACTAAGGAACCAAATTCAGATGTCTGCTTGCTGTTGGTGCATGTTATGTACAGCCCCTCATGACAAGGGGGTTGGAACCAGATGATATTTAAGGACCCTTCTAGCCCAAACCATTCTATGAATATATAAATGCACACCTCTAGGAGAGCCTGTGGGTCTCCAGTGGGATGGATTGTCCTTTAAACTGCCCTTTAAATGTCTTCAGTGGCAGAACTGAATTAGGGATCTTTTTATCTTTCAAAGAGAGACCAGCAAACCAGAAGGTGGACCTGGTCAACTTCTAGAAAGTTACCTCTAAGTTTTTTTTTTTTTTTTTTCCTATAAATTACTCCCATGTAATTATTTAACATTAAAGACACTGGGGAGAAATGGAGGCAGGCAGAGGAATAAACCCAGTGGTCACCAGTGTGAGCTCCAGGGCTCTGGTTTGTCATCTGGAGAAGGCAAATGAGGGATTCTCCCGTCTGGAGCGGGGCTGTGCAGTTCCCCCTCGCACCACCGAGTGTCAGCGGAGCTCTTGGAAAGGTCTCGCTGCAGGCACTGCAAATCCTGCTCGGGAAGGGCCCTCCAGCCCTTCTTTGTACAGTTTTCCCTTCTTTGTACGGCTCAGATGGAGGAATTCAGAGAGTGATCTGCCCGGCTGTTGTGTGCCTGCTGCTCTCAAAGGCAGCTCTGGAAAAGCCGCAGCCTTTGCTGCCTTTCTGGTGCTTCTCCAAATTACAGCGATGGGAATATTCAGCTCATAGGGACGGGAGGCAAAAGCTGAGGGATGTCTGACACAGATTCACCTCTGATGTGAAAATCGTGAAGGTCTAAAGGGCTTTTAGTATCTAAGCTAAAAGATAGTTGAGGTGGTCAGTTTGCCAGCTCAATTTTACAAAAGCTGGTCAGCTGCCAGCTCAATTTTACTTTCGTCGTCTGACAGAAGTCCCCTGCTAACTTAACAACTTCAGCGGTAGAATATTAAGGATGAACATAAACTAAGACAGCAGGGAAAGAGCAGGCACCCATAATGGCAAAGTTATCCCAACATTACTGCCTGTTACTCTGGGAGGATGCTATGGCCAGAATGGGAGCAGGGAGAGAAGTTGGAATGCAAAACCAGAAAGAGATGTCTCCTGTATGTACATGATCTCTGGATCTAACAGGTACACAGAAACGTGTGCTGTGTGAGGGCAGGATGGATCAGCTGCTACTCCTGCAATTGGCACTACGTGACACCAAATAAATCCAAGCCAAAACAATCCATATAATGGGTGTTGTGGACTCCCCTACCTGGAGACTTTTGTCTCCACAAGAGGAGGGTAATAACCTTGTTTCATTCCCTTTATTTTATGCAGTAGTGAATTACAGAAGCTAAAGTTTTGGCCTTTAGGTTTAAAATCGGACAGGTGCAGGGTTATGCTGACATTCTGGGGATTTTTAGGAGAACTTAGCCTGTTATTTTGTGTTTTGATTTTTCATTCTGTGTTTAGCTAGGATAAAATCAAGAGGATTCAAAAGCAGCTATTTCATACCTCAATGACAAGCATTGAGGATTCAAATTATGCATGATTTTAACAGTCCTACTACATTCTTTGCTAAAAAAAAATATCCAGGAGCTTTAATTTGTATTTAAATAGGAGTTGTGCAGGCTAAGTATTTCTCTAAAAAGCAAAAACAAACAAACAAAAATTCAACCCCCCCCCCTCCAATACCAACCATTAATGTTATTCCAAGATGTTTTTTTCTGAGCTAGCTACTTCTATTGGCAGAGATGAAGAAGAAAGTTCATTGCATCTTCATCCCTGTATACATTAAAAAAGAGAATTCCTGAGATTGATGTAAATTCTTATTTTTAGTCTTCCTCATCTATGAACAGTGCATGAGAGAGGGGACAAGATCAAGGATCAAGTGGACCAGAGGTTTGTGGGGAAAGTTGTAAGAGGATTCACTGTCTGGGGGATTAGACAGGAAAATTTGAATAAGATCCCATCTCTAAAAGTTCAAATATCTGCCCATGGGAATAACCCAAGCCTAATTTCCTTAAAATTTCAGCTGTCCACATGCTGTGAGGCGTGTTTTAGTCAAGGCCATGCTAATCTTGAGTCAAAGCAGACTCTGTTGACAGTACAGAGAATTTGATGCACTCAATGTGGACAACATGAACTCCATGAATCCCTTTTGTTGTTAATTCAGTGATGTGATGTGAAAAACAAAAAAAAAAAGATAAAACAAAATTCATCAAACTCTAAACCATATTTCATATTAGACAAAAATTTTTAAGCTTTAATTCTGGTGGAATATGTCTGCCTCCACTTACTTTGTGTCTCATCAGTTACCCAAGCTGAAGACCCAGATCTTTTGTTTAAGTAACAGAACACTTTAAAATCTGGAGAATATTGATGTGATTTTCACACACAGTCTTTAAGGCACCTTCATCAATATTTTCTAAAATCCAAGCCAATTTTCTTTGATTTGGAAGGTTTTTTTAAAAAAAGCTGACTTTTATGTCAGGTTCAAACATCACCAAAAGTTTCTCTCTGACCACTGCACTTACACTGTCTTGCATCCTGAAATCTGGGGAAAGACTTAAATCTTGTTTGCAAGCTTCTCGTGTGTGCCCAGGAACCGCCCAAAACCCAAGGATTTTGCTCATCTCCTTTCAGCTTTGCTGCCACAGGATGGCACCAAAGCCCAAGGAAAAGTCCTGTGGGGCTGTAAGGTGGGGTTGGGAGAGAAGAGCATCACTTCAGGATGATGGAATCCTGCCCCCATGGCCAGCCACCTACAGGATCCTTCCAGCACCGCGGGACACTGGGGAGCAATCTGAATATCTCAGCTTCAGGTCCATGGTAGAGCAACCCAGATGGCCTCTGTCAGCTTTTCTCCAGGACTCAACTTGTGCTAAGTCATTGCTGAATTAATTCACGAAGATTCTCTTCAAATTAGGCAATGGGATTTCTGACCTGTCAAAAAAACTTCCAATTTTCCTCATAGTTCTCTGTGTGAAGGACTGGGTTTCATTTCTCAGCTGTCACCTATGCAGACATGAAACACAAGGGCAGTTTAGTCCAGAAATTGGATTACAGATTGTACCTGTGGGATCATCTCTCTACCGTGGGGTGGCCTGGGTAGCTGGAGATGCTATTTTGTGCCTGTGACATCTTTCTGGGGAGGAAAAAAGGAACAATTCCACTTTTGAGCATCATGTGGTACAGATCTCACCACTGGGCTCTAAAGCACAAACAGTTTAATCAAGTAAGAAGCACAGGTACAAAGACAAGCTGCAAGTGCACCTGGGTCATTGTGCTGCCCCAGATGTCTGATGGCACCAGACTTTTGAAAAGCCAGATAAATCAGCACTTCTGTTGCTTGTGCTTCAGCTCCTTATCCAGCAAGCACCCCTCCATGGGCCGTGGGTGGTTCCAGGTGTCTCCTGAAGGACAGCCACTGCTGTCCTGTTTGGCTGCAGTGGCACTGTGACACACCTACAGCTCTTCCCATAAGCATAGAGGGAAGGGACAACAAGGTCTGAGGTGCAGAGGTGTTTCCTTCCTGCCCACTCCCTGGGCAGATACCTGCTGTCCCATACATGGGGCTTGTGGCAGGAGCCTCAGATCTTAGCTTGATAAACATTTTAAAGAACAACAAACCAAAGAAATTAGTTCTTTCCCTGGGGCTGAAGTGACCAGAGCAGGCTCTCAGTTATCCTGTACCTGGAGAACTCCCAGACAAAGCAAGTTGGCACCAGTGCTGAAGAAGACCCAGAACCAAGAAAAGAGGCATACATGTTAGAGTTGATGCTATTTCTGGGACCTCTGTCTTCCTCTTTTATATCTTCATCACCCCAGTGGGATGATTCATATTTTTGTTCGCTATAATAAAGGCACATGCATTTAATAATGTTTTTTCCTGCACTGTTCTGCTTATAAAGCCCTTTCTTGTGAAGGCATTGCCAAATATTGCAGAAACATCATGCAGTGCTAGTCATAGGCACATGCTTATACACACACATACAGACATGTATGTTCCAATATATATATACATGTACATGAATTCATATATGGAGATATATATGTAAATGCAATAGTGGCTTTGTCTCTGGTGCATGCTGAGAAGATGTGATGTTTTTCCACATTTCCTGGGAAGGGAACAGGAGCAGCAGCTGCATCTGCCAAGTCTCAGCTCCCATGCAATTATGACTGCCACAGGTTTGGGTCTCAGCAACTGCATCTCTGCTGCTGTTACTGTAGTTTTAATTAAATGAAAATTTACCAGAGTCCCTTTATTTCTAAAGTACACAGTTTAAAGAAAGTATCAACTTGTCTTGGTTTTCACTTAGAAGGGAGAGTAAATTAACAAACATAACACATGAATAATTTTAAGTACACGTGACTAGTTAAGAATACAGAATAAAGCAGATTTCAGTTGTACCACAGTGACTTCAGAGTAAAAGCACTTCAGATTGTGAGGTCTGAGATCAACACCTACAGCGTCACCTTCAAGAAAGGGATCTCAGAGGAGCAGCCATGCAAAGAGGGCAGGGAAGGACCTACAGAGTGTAACATCTGAATTCGTGTTTGTCAGTCCCCCTCTCCCACTTATCCTGAGGAAAGTTTTCTGTAGCCTTTTATTTTGAGGAAAAAGGACAAGGTCCCACTCATTCGGGGTGTAGCAAGTCCTACTGACACTTCTTCAGCACTGTAAGCTATCTGCCTCCACCCACCAAATTTCACAGGATCAGGGTTTTATTCTCCACCACCTGCAAGTGCATCTAACAAAGACATTGGCCAGCTAAGCTTCTGCTCCCAGAGCTTAACTCAGGCTGTTACAAAACCAGTAATGCTCAAGCTATGGGACTTGGTGGCCTCAGGCTAAATCTTCAAATCCCAGGAGTTGTCCTTCCCTGTGGTCAGAGTCTCCTGGGTGGGCAGGCTGTGATTGAAACTGCAGCCCTTGAAATCACCCGGCTTATCAATTCCAGTCTCCTGTAAAATCAAAAGATCAAAAATTCCTTCAAACTAGAGTGCAAAAGCTTTTGGCCAGTGACTAATAATAGCAAACCAATCCACTTCAGCCCTCCCTGCTCATGAGGGTATTTTAACAGGGAATCTGTGCCACAGCTGGACATCCCAGAGCTGATAACTGTGACTGACTCTGGAGACCTGGATTCTAATCACAGAGGCTGAGCCTGCCTTTTTCTAAGATCCCAACATGAACTCAGACCACTCAGTTCCTGCTTTCTGTGGTACAAAGGGGTGAAAAAACACTGTTTCTTAAACGACTCCTCAGGCTTTATCCTTGGGGATTTTCTCTTGCATTCCTGCAGTTTTTACTCCCTGCCTTGAGGAATAAGTTGTTTACTGTAGTAAGTGACACACCAAGATTTTGTCCTTGGGTGTTGAGGTCCCTGCAGGGCCTTGCACTGTGCAGCCCAGGTTCTCCTCTGATGTTCTCTGTATTCCTACAGAAGGAATCACATGTTTCCAAATAAACACAACTGGGTGAGTGTTTACAGGATGAAAGCCCAGCCTCACTTCCTACCTGTAGGGAACTGGAAGTCACTGTAAGTCAATGCAGTCATCTTCTTTCTGAGAGCAGGATATGTGATATATATGAGCAGGAGAAACTGCCAGGGTCAGGATCTCAGGATATAAACCACCCACTATTTAAACCTAGGCAAACAATGGGTTCTCCCATCCACACCAAAGAGTGCTGCCTTGACAAGCACTCTCTGCATGTTTGCAATGTCTGTATTAAGAGCCAAACATAAAATGATGATGGCTTGGCATGTGGGGCTTGGGGAACCTGGGGGATTAATGTTAGTCACTAAACACAGAAATCTGAGATTCAATATCCTAGGCTTCCCAGAGAGAATGTGGTGCCAGCTATGGTGGTTTCAGGGGATGTGGGCACTGGATGTGTCCTGCTGGAGACCTCCATTGTCCCTCTGCACCAGAGATGGCTGTGCCTCAATCCAGGAGCAATAGCAGCTCTACAGGGCTTGCTAGACATGAAGGGTTTTCTGATTCAGTTTGGATTTTTATCTGAGTACAAGAGAACAGTGAAAATGTAATGGCATCAGCCAGTGAAAGACATCAGGCAAACAGGCTTCATCTCTTTCAGTCATTAGTAGATATTTGTAACCACTGTAGAGATGATAGTAGAGATGATGGTGCTGAAAAAGTACTTTGTCTGGAAAGCAATTATGATCAGCAGTACCCTTCCCTGAGAGTGCCTCAAGACACTCACTGTCCAATATTTCTGATTTTTTATACTGCCATTTGTGATGAAAAAGACCTAAACATCATCTTAAACAAGCTGGCCAGGTTCAGTCTTTACCTGACAGCTGCCAGAGGTTGATCTACAAGATCCTCTTGTCGGAACAATACTAGTGAAATGTAATACATAACTAACACAAATTAAACATCTTGGACACAGATGAAAACTGTGAAATCTCTAAATCTCAAAGAAGTCTTTCAACTTGATTTTTTTTCCTAATCGATTATATGATTATTGGATAAATAAACTATGTGATTGTTCAGCACATAAACACCCTTTGTTAAATGTGTCCGTCAATAGACAATTCATATAAATGATACTAACTATCATCAAAGGAGTAATAACGCCTTTATTGATGAATAAATCTCTAAAAGACAGATCAAATGGAGGTTAACTAGCCATGCATGACATTAGCAGGAATTAGTCTAAAAAAAGCCTTGCAGGCATGGTGGCTACTGTATCTGGGGTGGAAAACAACGTGGGCCACGCTCATGGAAGGACCTGCAAGGTCAAAAGTCCTGCAAAGGCCATGCTGGCTATTTCCCAGTACATAGTCTGGCAACATTACTTCTATTTTGTATTTCTCTGTGTTTTTCTCTGGATGTTTAAAGACATTTTTGACATGGAGAGTCTTTTAGCATGTCTGAAGAGCAGTAAGGCATGGGTGGCAAGCCACCAAGCTGTGCACACACCCATGTGGACTGAGCTCTCCAGCCAACAGCTGTTCCTGGGAAGGCTGCCTGGCTTCACCCAGCCTGGCAGAGCAGGGCGTGGCAGATGGGGGTGACCTGAACACAGTCACACCTGAACACAGTCACACCTGAACACAGTCACACCTGAACACAGTCACACCTGCAGTCTTTGAATCTGGCTGAAAAGTTCACAGGACCCGCAGTCCTGACTTTTTCCCACCCTCAACAAAATTCAGTGAGATCCCAAAGTCCATGTAAGGTGTTAGATAGGAACATGAAATATCTCTTTAAAAACCTGGGGGTCTGTTTAGATAGGAATGACCTCCACAGAGAAGGGCTTAGAAAAAAATTCTCAACAGCAACAGGTGATATGAAGTAAATAAAAATAAGACTTTTTCACAGGAAATCCAATGGTGGGACAGTAAGTGGGTGGAAAGAAAATATTCATGAGCCACAAATTGTGTTCTGCTGCTGTTTTTGCATACAAGACTCTCTTGATCTGTATCCCAGAGGTGTTTTCCAGCTGCAGTATGATTTTTTTCAGAGCTGTGGCAAAGTAGTCGGAGAGTTGATGCCACTGGTGACACACCAACAAATGCTTCCCAGCACCTGCACCCATGACAGGACAGTGAAAAAGTGTTGACAGCAGGTGGAGGGAGTTGATCCTTCCCCTTTATTCAGCATTGGTGAAACACATCTGGAGCACCATGTCCAGTTCTGGGCTCCTCCTGCAAGACAGACATGGACAGACTGGAGAGAGTCCAAGGAAAGTCTGTGAACATGATTAAGGGGCTGGAGCATCTCTCCCCACAGCAGAGGAGCCTCTGGTATCCCAGTGCTATGCTGCAAAGTATTCAGAGACAGTGCCCCATTTCCAGCAAATGCTGCTAGCTCCTCTCAGCCATTTGAGAGGTCAGTGGTGAGCTTTTGCCTTTGCCATGGAGATATATTACAGCCAATAATAAGCAATGAGCTCTTTTCCCCACATAAGATGAAATCAATGCACATTAGAATAGTTAGGTTGGAATTACACAGCATATTAATGACCCACTTGGTAACTACCAGTGATGAAAATTGGCAGGACAAATTATTTCTCTGTGCACAGAGTGTTCCCAAATAGGACATTGGGGTGTCTCTGTGAGAGGATCAATGACACCACCTGAGCTGTTTGTAGCTGGGGCTGTGTTTCTGAGTCTTCAGGGTACTCCAGAATTGCCAGGAGTTTGGCCAGTGGAGAGGAAAGTCCATCTTCAAATGTGCAAACATCAACTCTCATTGTATCTTTCTCCACTGGCCACAAATGGAATCTAGAGAGACTGGTTCCAGCTATCCAGACCATAAATGGCCATATCACCCCAGATGCCAGGGCAGGTTTGCCATGGTTTTGCCTGCAGTGTTCAGATGCTCTCCGGTATTTTGCATGGATGTTTTGGCCAATCTCATGCTGCCTGGAACTTGAATTCATAGCTCTTCACTCCCTTATTGGCCCCAGATGGGAACTGAGGGAAGCCACTGGTTTGACAGTGAGTGTGCAGGTGAGGCACAGCAGCACCCTGACCACTCCCCCAGCAGATACTGCAGAGCAGTGGCAAATCAGAGAAATGATAACACAGGAACATAACACTGGGGGCAGGCAAGATGGAGCAAGACTTAATGGTAAGAAATGAAAGTAAAACTCTGGGGAAAAATCAGAAAGGTCAGCTTGTCTTCTTCTGACAGTGGTGACATGCAAAAAAAAAGCTAATTTGGAAAAATATTACTAGAGAATTGCTATCTGCTTCAGTGGTCTTCAAGCATGTAATGCCAGAGTCCTGGAGCAATCATTCCAGCTGTGCTTCTACATTCTCCCACCTAAAAACAAGCACTGGGCTGGTAGAAGGAATGACCCAGCTTCTCTCCTACCAAGGTCTCTCCATGTCAAGATTCACACAGTTTTACAGTGAAAAACTGAAGCACTGAGGGCTGGAATCATGGCTTTAAATCAGCTGCCATTAAATAGAAATCACATGGACACCTGCACCTCAGCTATTCCCAGGCTCACCTCGCAGCCCGAGAGGCATTTCTGGAGTCTGAGCTGCTTTAGTATTTGTTCTCAGATTTTCAGCAACATGTTGTAGGTATTATTATGAATTGTAATAACCCAATTAATATTACTGCTAATAATGCTAGGTATTGTCAGGATCTAGAGAAGAAGAATGGGATGGAATGGAATGGAATGGAATGGAATGGAATAGAATAGAATAGAATAGAATAGAATAGAATAGAATAGAATAGAATAGAATAGAATAGAATAGAATAGAATAGAATAGAATAGAATAGAATAGAATAGAAGTCCCTGCAAAGCATCTATTACTTTAGTATCTCACATGAACAGCTGAATAAGGAGTTTTCTGGAAAGCAGAACCCTCACACTTCAGAATCTGATCCAGAGTGAAATCCAGATCTTGATACCTGAGATTCTGCATTTCTCTAGAAATTCAACAGTAGTTACACATTGGGATTTGGGACTCAGTTCAGATATCAGCTTTTATGATGGTACTTACCCTAAAGCAAGCAATAATGATTTTATGGTAATTATCCTCCTGCCATCTGGTAAACAACACAATACTACAGCATGTGATACCATGTTTTTGCTGATCCTGACTGATCCCTCTTTGAGGCACTGTTAACATAGACAACATTTTGTTTTCCCATAGGAGCTGCTTGGAGGACAATTAGTTGAATCCACTACCCTAATCATGTGGATTTGTTTTGGAGCAGGACAATCTCATAATACAAAATGCCTATTTCAGTTTGAACAAGCAGATTTATTAAAGCTTTTACGTGCACTCTGTGTAGCTACCATACACAAAATTAAAATCCATCTGGAGTCAAGAGAATATACAAGCAAACTAAATACTACAAGGGCAATAATATTACTAGCTCTCACATCAAGCTTGCAGTCAGTGTAATATTTTATTGTTATTCATAAGAAAATAAAATAATACTAATACTTTCTGCTCATGGCCAGGTCCTGACACACTTACACAGCAAAGGCCATCTTTTTTTTACAACTTCTGTGCCTGCTTTGCTTTCCATGCTGGGAAATTCTAAGGCTGTGAAAGGCTCTGTTCATAGTACACCGAGGCACAGGCTGGGACTGGCACAACCAGGTTTGACCTCAGAGCTACGAGGCTGATTCCCTGCTAGGCTGGGACACTCAGCACCTCCAGTAGTGCCCAAGGCCATTTCTTGACTTACTGCAACCACAACACCCCTTTGCCCTTCACAAATACTCCTCTCAGAACCTGTTACCCTGAGCCAGTAGGAGAATAAAATGGTTCATGCAATTCTACACCAGGATGATTTTATTCAGGCTGATTAATTACAAGGTATAGTATCTAATCCCCAAATTTAGCATGGTGGTTCTGTTCTAATTATATTCTCTGATAGCTTAATTGTCTCTTTATAGCCCAGCTAAAAATAGTTCATACACATTTTTGCATTACCCTCAGGCCAAGAGGGAAATCCAGCATTTAACACTAGATCCCACAGACAATCAGAATTTATTCAACCTTAAGGCTCCTGGGACATGCTTGGGAATCCATTCCCCCAAGCAAGACACTACCCAGGCAATGCTGGGGCAGATTTGTCCAATCCTCATTCTGCACACAGGAAAGTTAATGCTGGGAAGAGGTCTGGACATCCACAAAGAGTGAACACATTGCTCTTCTCTTCTGGACACGATGAAATGATGTGGTCAGTCTAAGAAGCTTGTCCAAAACCACAGAAAGAATCAGTATCAGGATTTGAAAAAAAAAAAAAAAACTTTCTGGTGCCTGGTTAATATCTTTACTTCCTAAATGAGAAAACTGAGGCAGGGCTCAGGGCTTCACACATTTTCTGCCCTACTCTTCATTGATGTACCTTAACATAGGGTTCATCCCTACAAGGTTTTCTCCTCCAAATACACCAGTATAACAGAATAGGGGGCAGACTTAGATACAACTGCAAGAAAGAACTTCAGTGTACCTTTAGATCTTCTATGGCTTCTGGATAATCCCATGGGAATATAGGCACAGTTGTGTTGAAGGGTTGTGCTGGTTGAATTTTGGGGTGATAGAGCCATACCTAGAGTTGTTCAGCTGCTGTGAGGGTGGTGAAGAGTCAAAGACACACCGGGTGACTTTGGTGGGAGATTAGATCTGAAAGCAAAGCCAGAGAGTCTGCAAACAGTAACACCATTTATTGAGATTGCATTTGAGCTGTACAGCCATTACATTAACACAGTCCAGCAAGAAAGAAGTCAGTTCAGCCAGGCACATCTTTGAACTGCAGAATCATCAGCTCTGGGCTGTGCTGAGTTGCTCTGATGAAAAGGCTGTGCCACCGTGGGCTTTGCTTGGTGTGCTGTTTGCCCTTCCTGTGTCGCTGCTGTTTTCACCTACTTCCCCTTGGGACCTGGGTGAAATATTCTCTGAGATAGCTCTGAAAAGGTGAGTGATAGCTGCTGGAGAGAGCTGAAAACATGACTCAGCTCCTGAAGTTAAACAGGATTTACTTTGGGACATTGTCCTAACACAGCCATGAGTTGCTTGGTCATTTTGAGCCTTTATAAATTTTCTTTGCAGCATATTCAGTAACAGTGCAGCCCTAATCTACTGTGTGCCCATCATGCTAAGCATTTTCTAGAAGTCAGGTATGAAATCTGTTTGGAGACTTGCCCCTGAATTCTACTAAGGACCAACTTACATTTACTTTGCAAATATGTTCATTTGAGTTCCTTATCATTTTAATACTGTCATGAGGGAAGGATATGTGGAGATGGAAAAGAAGGAACAGAAAGTCTGTGCAGTATCTTAATTTCTCTAATATGCCATGTACTTCTCCACTTGTTGTCATTTACTTAAATGCATAATCACCATATTTTTTTAATGGGGCTAATTGCTTTCTTTGGGTTCTTTTCTGTCTCATTAGGCCAATTTTCTGTTCCCATCCTTTTTGTGATAATAAAAAGAATTATAAAAACAACATTAGAACCATCCCTAGTGCTGCCTGTCAGATGCTTTCCACAGTAAAGCTGCTGCATCTGTATTTCATTTTACATTTCATATTTATTTCCCCCTGCATTATACACACAGTTGATGTTTGTATTCTGCTCTGATGCAAATAACAGCATGTGATTTAGAAAGAGCAGAATTAGGAAACAAATTTAAACTGAAACAAAATAGTTGGCTGAAGAAAAAAAGAAGAAAAAAAAGAATGTTGAGATTAAAATGTTCTGGAGAAAGAGTTTTGAATTTTACAGGGTCTCCAAAAATATTTGGATGCTTAGATCTTAGACTGCACCCACACCACAACCCAATGCAGCTGGCAGGAAGTTTGGATTGTGCTTCAGACAGATTAAATATCATGAATTTAGCAAATGTTGTTGTATTTCCTTAGCACCGAATTCAAAAACAATGTTGAGTTTTGGGTTCAAAACACAGGAATCTGGTATAAAAAACTGATTTAATTTCAAGCTTTAGCCTGATCCTACACCAAAAAATTACTATAGCCTTTGCTTATGTAAGAACCAAAAATGCATTATAAAATACTATGGACATTTTTGTCTTCAAAAATTTTGCTGATATTTAATTATACAGATAGGTATAAATATAGAGATAGGTATAGAAAGTATCTTCATTTAAAGCATTTCTTTTCAAAACATACAATTAAAAATAAATATAGATTTAATATTTTATTCATCCCAAAGACTTTACATCAGTTTCACAAAACACATATTGCCTTTCATATTAATAAGAAAATTCTTACAGATACTTCCATGCATTAAATATTTTCTTGATTCACAGTTTTATTTGTGAGGAGCCCCCTTGCAGGTGGAGGCTGAAATTCTCTCCCCCCTAAATCAAAAGGAATCCTCCCCTTGACCTCCAGAGGGTCAGCCTTTTAGGGACAACTGACAAACATGTTCTGAGCTAGAAAGTGCAAGCTGTGAGGATAAAAAACAGGATTCCTGCATGTGTCTGTAGAATGAGAGTCAAATTCTCAGCTGGTGCATAGTGCCTCACTTCTACCTCTCCTGCCGATTTCCTTCCCAAGGCTGGTGTTACAGCATCACGTTCAGCACCCCATCCCAAACCCACTGACCCATGATTCGGAGTGTTCAAATTACAGCATCCCACTCTTTTCCCCACCTTTTCAAACATAAGATTTTACACAAAGCATCAGCTGACATAGGAAACGGGGTCTTATTTGGGCAACCTTGTTCTCTGAGCCTGCCAACTGCTCCGAGCTAAACAATCAATGCTGTCCTTCTCAACTTTTTCCTTTCCAATTAATTAATTTAAATTGACCATTAAGTCAGCAGAGTTTTTGATTGATATTTTCATTAACAACCCTCTCATGCAGACCTGTCCAACACCTAAGAAATGTATGATAATGTCCAATCTGCATGAAGGGGTCTGAGCATCTCCCTTCACCTCTCAGTGCTAGTGAGTTATTACTCGAATTGTGCTTGCTGTTTCATTGAGTGTAATTTGAATACAGATTAGCTGCCCCAGTGTTCCAGAGCTTTGGCATTATCATTACTGGGGACAGTAATTTGACTGATGAACACACAGGTTATCACAAGGTCATCACCTTCACAGTATTGGAATGGTCCATCGTCCCAATTTTGGAGGGAAGGAGGCTAAACCTTTCAATAGCAAAATTAAGTCCTGTAAATTAACTTGTCCAATAACTTATTGAATAAATCCTTTACTAATTAAAGAACCAATAGGACCCTTTGTTCTCAGATCTTCAAAGGCTTTATTAAAATCAATGAAGTAATATCAATTTAACAGTATTTTTTTTTGTAACTGGAATTAAGATCCTTCATCCAATTAGACTCAAATGTCCTGTATATGTAAAATGATTTTAAATGTTAGATGGCAAAAGGAAAGATACTGAGTTTATTCTGTGAAAGGAATTAGCTGCCAGCCACGCCTCTCAAAAGACTTGCTCTTGCTTTATTAGCACTCAGAAAGTGACAATGCAACAGAAATTTTTTTTCATACTTATAAACTTGTGTTTTGTGGGACAGGGGACAGTGTCACACTGCAACAGTATTGTGCTTACCCTGCTCTGGCATTTTATCCACTATAAAAGAGCACTGAGAAATGCAACCATAATAAAGAAAATGCATAATCTGTACTAAAATACACAATATGAAGCATAAGCAACCATTTACAAACATCAGAGGGACTGGCACCTCGATTTGCTCTCTGCAGCTGAAGCAGCTCTTTGGTGACACGTGAAATGAGTGTGGTGGCCTCAAACCAGTCTCAGCTGGTCTTCACCAAACCATCTGTTTGCGCACTTGGCACTGTTTGTTGACCAAGACATTATGTGTGTAGTAAGTTATAGTTTAGGGGAAAAGGTATGGAAACATAAAGAAGTCATTATAATGTGCAATTACATCAAGACTGGCTCCTAATAAAGGCTTCATTTTTATTTTTCCAAACATAACAATTCTCTTGGAAATGTTCTTTTCAAGTGTGCAGTCGCATTTAGTGTGTCTGGAAAAATTCAAGGAAAAGGGCTTTATGAATTTTTAATAAAAAATTTGAAAATATTTGTTTCATTATTTTGAAGAAATGTGTTCTTTTGAAGATAAACTAAACCCTATGAAATTAAATTTTTGTGCATGCTAATAAAAATTAGTAGAAAAAATTGCTGTCTATTGTTATCAATAGATGAAATTACATTTAAAAAATTGTGAAAAATCACAAATGTTTAAATTAAATCTTTTAGAGTGATGACAATAGAAATATCCTTTTGACTGCGGTGGTACCCAGACATGACTATTTTAGTGAGAATAAGATGAAGATTAAAATGTGAAAAACTAAAACACACCCTAAAACACATACATGAAAATTTCCTGTCTGACCATTAACGTGGTCCCAACATGTTCAGTGAAAAAGTAAATCAACATTTTAAAATTACTTTTGCACCTATAGGATGAAATTTCCTTAGTATCATAATTTTAGAATTTCTTTAATTATAGAGAATATTTCTCTGTTTCAGTCATCCCAGAGAAACATTTTGAGGCTGGGAACTCTCTTGGGAGGTAGTGGATGAGCACGGCACTGGTAGTACCAAATCCTGGTAGTGCCAGTGATGCTCTCAGCATTGAGTCCTTCTGGAAAAGTGTGTCATCCATCAGTCCTCAGGAATTAAAAGATAAAGATGAGGGAAATGGAGAGAGAAGAAACATCAGAAACTCTGTGCCCAGACCTTTGGAAATTGGCCTGGTGTTACCAGCAGAGGGATTTGAAAGTGAATTCCTGTTAAAAAGACTTTGCTGGAACTGCTTTGAAAATGCTGTCACTAAAGCAGAACAGCTTGTTAAGGTGGGTGCAAAAAAGCTTCTCTACAACAGAATTCACTGATGTTTTTGTCACATCTCACTTTTAAAACTATTCTAAATGTATCCAAATTAATCTTCCATACCACTTCATCCTGCATGCTCACTACATATTATTTTTTGACATGCACAACACTTTGCCAGCATTAGCTAATTAATTCTCACAATGTCCCTCTGAGTACAGCCAGTGAACACCATTATCCCTCTTTTAAACTGAGCCAAGGAGGTCTTATGCAGCAGCTTTTCCTGAGGCCATCATGTTTTCTCCCTTTCCTTGGTCTCTCAGCACCAAGGCAGAGCAATTAGATCCTGACCTTTTCTGTCACCAACTTTTGGGCTTGGATCCCTGAATCACACCTTTACTGCCATTAGTGACCTGCTGTGTCTATGTCTAGAAGATAAAGAGCTAAAACTCAGTAACATCTCCCATGCCAATCCTAGTCTATATCTTTTATTTTTAAGTAATTTAACAGTAATTCCTGTGTGCTGCCACAGAAGAAAAAAAAAGGCACCAAGATCTAAAAAATACTTGCTCTGTGAATGAATTCAGTCTATGTAAATCAATTAGTCATCAAAACAATTTGACACTTGGAAAATTGAATCTTCAATTAGATGTTATCTTCCCAATATCCTTTATATCCTCCCTGGATAGAGATAACACCTTTGTTATCTTGCAGAGAATCCACCTCCCCTACTTTAGCAGAAATGATCAACTGATAGTTGTAAAACCCTTGGTGCTTGTCCTTGGATCAGAGAGTCCCACAGAGCCATGAAAACATTAGAAGCCATGGGATGAAGCTGATACTACAGCCTCAATAGTGAGATTTTACAACCTGGTTAAAGTGAGCTATTCCAGCCCTCCTGCAACACCTGTGATTTAAAGTCTCTTTGCTTTGGAAGCTACTTCTGAATCCTGTTAGAGGCAAGAATGGGATGAAAAAAAGGAAGTTTTTCTTTCTCAAAGGATAGTCACAGTGCATTGTACCACCCCTTCATGCTTGGCTAAGGAAAGCATCTTGCTTGCAGGAAAAGAGTCAAATCAAAGCTGAGGAGAAGTGGCTGCAGCACACCCTAAAGTTGGACATTGGCTTGTCATCAGGGACATGATGTGTGGGTGAGCCCACAGGGCAAATCCAGTGTGTGCTCAGCTGTGGGCAGAGGAGGAGGAAGAAGAGCATTGAAGGGAGCATTGAAGGAGAGTTGACTGGAGGCCCCACCTCTGTGCATCAGAGCTCTGAACCACCTTGTAGGGTGTGTTCAAGGTAACACCAGTGAAGAAATGGCAAAAACATGCATTTCTTATTAGGCTTCATTTCCAACAATCATTATGGTCCCTTCTCTGGCAATGAATTATTTATGTTACACTGTGAACATTTCTGAATGCCACATTATCTAAGATAGGAACAGAGCAATGTTGAATTAACCTCCAGACCTGCCTACCTGCTAATCCACAATGCAGCTGCTGCTCCTCTTTTGTAGCTCATTGAAGCTCTCCATTTTACTGGGGATGTCTCAGGAATTTTTGTCTGTTCAGAAGCTCCTGAGTACATAGAGACCACACTGGCACCATTCCCAGATATCATATAAAATGCATTGATTTGCTCCAGCTTCTGGTTTGACCCTCATAGTCTTGGTTTATGTCCACTTCAATGTGTTCTCTGAAGAAGAGGACAGCAATTTGCTGCTTACTGCCCCTCTGGGATCCACCTGACCCAAACTCTGAAACACAGGGAACATCCTGTGACATCAAAGATCAAGTCTGACTCTAGCAGTTACCTCCCCATGTGGCTTGAGAAGAAGCAACCATCTTTCAAGATGGACATGATTTATGTGAAAAAGCTGTTGTTTGTGGAAAAAGTGAGGAAGCTGTTCCTGCAAAGTGTCAATGGAAATCTTCTATCTGGGGTAACTCCAAAACTGGACAGTGCAAGAAATAATTTTGTTACCAGCTTAAATAATTTACCTGAGCCAGTAAGTAGAGGTCACCTAAGGTGCAGAGAGTCTGAGTGGAAAGGAAAGAAATTAAACTATTCACTGCAATATTAAAAAGTGGATAGCAGGAAAAATGTTCCTCTATGTCATACTAAAATCAAATTTGCTCTAATCATAATCTTACTCAAGACAGTTTGCTTTTTTATAGTGCAAGGAACAATTATTTATTTTAGATTAAATTTAGATCTCAGCTGTGAGCAGTGATGTAGAGTATAACCCCTGAAAACTCAGTTGTGTTTAAGAACAAAGATTATGGCTTCTTTAACCTTCAGAAACTATATGCTATTATAAGCCCATGCTCGTTACCTGGTGTAAATATACTAATATCAACATCAGATAAATACAAGATGCATCAAAAGATTTAAGGCACCTGTTGTGTATTTAAAAGAATTATATCTTGTTTATGGAACAGTATAAAATGCACAACTGATTTATATAACAGCTAGTCTATTGCAGGGGAAATCTCATTTCAATCATAAATGGCAGAAGTTGATTTAAGAATTCATTCTTTAATGGGTCTGCAATGTTCAAATTTAAACTCATTCAATTCATCAGCAAAATATTCAATATGGGGCACAGGGAACTCATTTAGGCAAACAGTGACTTTTAATATAAATTTTCCAGGAGATTTCTTCATCGATTCAGCAGTTTAGTGCAAAATGATTTGTGCGATACATTCTCAAGGATCAATGCAGGCCAAGTCAATGGCTAATATAAAACAATCATCCCACCGACTACAGAGAATGTGTCAATGAACTTTGACTTCACATTGAACTGCTCTGTGGAAAGGAGAAGGAAATCTGATAAAAATTAATCATAACTTCCCCCTCTTCCCCTTCCCCATTATCTGTTGTTATTGTTTGTTTGTACTACAACATAACTTGGAAATCTCATTCTGGACTAGAGCCCTGAAGTGCTCGATTGTGTGTAAACACATGTGAAGGCGCCACCTTTGCCCTAAAAATGAATATCCTCAGTCCTCTGGCTGCTCTTGGTGTGAGCCATCATCTCATATGAACATGGGGATTATAACAAGGAGCTGTCTGAGCTGCTGCTACTTGAACCAGAGAAGGTCCAAGAGTTCTGACAGTCAAATCACCTCTGGACAAGGCAAAAAACCAAAAAGGACCCAACACAGCAGTGACCTTAGCAAGGTTAATCTTTGTGCTTTGTGCAGTACCCTTTTGGATGGTCTCAGCAGTCATTTTGTAGGATCAGAGCCTGAGAAAAAGAAGTAGAACACATCTACTTCCATTTGTTACTCTCCCCAAGTTTAAAGACTGTAGACCTAGAACTCTGGGGTGGGCTTCTGGTGAAGTCTGCAGCTGATAGTAACTAAAGTAATTTAATCATTAACTGAGTCATTTACTGCATGGCCAGAGCCTTCAAGAGTGCAGCAGAATCCTGGAAAGATGAGAAAAGGGCACTGTGGACATAAGACTGCAGCTTTTAAGGTAAGTAGTGTCAGGTGGGTGAGGCGGATGTCACTGGTCCAGCAAAAGAGGCAATGGGGTACAAGAAAAGGCCAGCTGACAATGGATGGGCCTCCTGGCCAAGACAGAGATGACCATGGGCAGATATTTGGAACTAACTTTAGGGATCAGTAGAATATTATGGAACAAACTTATTAAAGAGGTCTTGCCTGAGCCCCATCTCAGTGTGTTATGACGAAGCAACATCTGAAATGCTGCCCATTCTGTCCTCAGCTCTGGCTTCTGAAGTGTCAGAGGCAGGTGAGTATTCATTTCAGCAGGTTGTGATTGCACTAAAAGAAGTACAGTTGAGCATCTTGGGCTGCAGAATGACCTCAGCCCAAGCCTGATAAACTTAGTTTAAATTCTGTTTCTTGAAAGGTTTTATCAGTTGACTAAGTGATGCTGATTTGCATGATGATGTTGTTGTTCATGGCTGGGTTCAGGACCACTCTGGAAATGGATTTTATTGATTGCTCTGGACTTCCTTGTTTTTTTAAAGCATCCATTGAGCTACAGGGGCAATTTACATACTTTTACATAAAATCACATATGTTGTATAAACAACAGGTAAAGAGACCTAGTCTTCCAAATCAAAGTCTTCTGGAGGAAGTATAGTGTAACTTCAATTAATCCCTTGTTTTAAGTTCCAACATATATCTGGAGTACAATTGAAACATATTTTTAGTCGTAAAACTTTTAGATCCTATGTTTAAATGTAGTTTTGCAGAAGTGGGTGGGAAGTGGAAGGACATAACATCATGGTGTAGAGGCAGCTCTAGGTTTATTTCTCCAGTTCTGCCTCCATTTTTTAATCTGAAGGTTTCATTCCTGAACTCCATATCCTACCTCAGAAAACTGGTGAGTGAGGAAATAGGACATTCATTAAGGTTCAGACTGAAAAATCAAAAGACTGGATACTGTTTTTAATAGATTTCTGGTAATCTGATACATTGGGAGCCTAAATATAGACTTAAATTAGACTGAATACCATATAAACAGAAGTCAAATAAGATCAGAGTTGGATGTAAATATTGTCAATTGTGTCAGAGGCTGACTGTGCATCTTGCATCCTAATCACACCTCCTTCAGAGAGATTTAATGAGTGCCATGAACTCTCTTTGTCAACTACATAAGGTACATTGCAATGCTTCTCTGATGCTTATTGTGATGTAGCCAGAAAGAGCACATTTCTGAAGACACCAAATGCCAACAGAAACAAAAATCCAACACTTTCAACAGCAGAAATTTTCCACGTTGACTGCCCCAGCTTGGATTGGTGTTGGGGAGCTACTGTCAGATTCAAAGTTAGAAAGACATTCCCATTGGAGAAAGTTTACTGTGTAAATTACAACAGCAAGAATTTCAAGGCAAAGCTTCCAATCATATTTAACTTAAATTAGGTACACAGGACTTTACTACAAGGCCTTGAAATTTTTAGTCTTACCACCAATTTCAATGAAGTTTGGTTCTCACTTCTTAATGCATTTTCTTCACAGGGTGAAGTTACATGGTGGGTTTTTTCAGTGTTGCTGAAAAATTGGAGCACTCATTGACCCTGAAAATCAGCTTTCATTATCCATCAAAAGACACAGAATTTTGCAGCTTTATTTTTCATATGACTGTCTAAAGGATCCAAACTGTCTGATAAAAAGGGGGTCAGTAATTTTGTATTGTGTAAATTACCTCATACTTGCCACTACAAACTGCAAGCATTCCAAACCTTTTCTGCTTTGACAATCAAGAATTATTAAGGAAGTTAAACAGCAAAAATTATCATCCCCCTGCTTCTCCTTAGAGTTTCACTTAATTTTTGCCATGTCATGAAGAAGATGACACCAAATCTGTTACATTAGTTTTACTGTGTTTCCCTACCCAGGCTGGGAATGCCAGTACAAAAGGTTTATATGCAAACCCCACCGTAATGAAAATCAAAGAAAATATTGATTTGTTTTCCAAATTATTAATCAACTTCACAGCGGAACAAAAATATTGTATTGCTCAGCTCAAGCAAATCCTAACATCTTTGCCTCTGGCTATGAGTCCAAGAACTGATGAAGGACAAAATGGTAATGCATGTACTGTATACATCTGAGGAAGATCAGCATTTTTAAAGAATAAACATAACATTTGTGCAGCAAGGAGAGTTTTGCAGTATCCAAGCAAATGAAAAATAGAGGATTAGAGAATGTAAAGGACGATCTGGTTTTGAGACAATAATTTCCCATGCAAACTCATTCTTCCAAGAGGGTGAAACAGAGTGAAGAATACAGCAATACGACAAATAATGGCCCCATTTGAGATAGTGCCTCAGGAAATTTGACTTTCTAAAGTATTTTTCCAGTGTATCTGTCTTCTCACAGGAGCAGAGGTTGATAACCAAAAGGAATGGATGGGCAGAATCCTGAGGAGGAGATCAGTTAGGGAATTGTGCAAACAGTACAGAGGCTGGGTCATATAGCAGAACTAGAGATGTCAGATAGTGAGCAGGCTGCCAGATTAGCTCACCCATTTTTGCAATACTTAAAAATGTTGTATTGGAACAAACTGCAGCGTGCACACCTCAAGGGAGAATATATCAGCTGCAACTGCCCAGATCGTGCAGAATCACTGCAAGTTACCTGATACACAGGGAATGAGAAAATCTAGATAAAGTGAAAAATAAATGGCATGAAATAAAAATACACAAATGATACAAACTCTGTCTAAGCACATCTCATCCCTCTTAGTTTATTTTTTATTCTAAGGTCAATTAAAAAAGCCCCACAAACTTATTCAACAATTAGAAATTTTGGCCTTTACAAGATAAAATCTGACTTTTCTCCTGATTTTTTTTTCAGCCTGACAGCTGGATCCAAAAATTGGTGCTAGATCTTAATAGGAGATATGGGAACAATGCCCATCAGAATTTGGGCATTATGATAATTATTAGCCAGATCAAAAAAGATATTGAGCTTTAACCTGAAATGGAGTAAGTGCCAAAATACCTGTTTACATAAGGTACAAACAGTCATTTAAGAGTATCTGCTACAAGACGTAGCTTGTGAAGTGCTGCATACACCCCATAAGGTAGGTAAGATATCACACTGGCATTGAGTCTTTTGCAGTGTCACATTCCTCATTCATTTGCATAGGCCCATGTTGGCTCTCTGTTAAAGACCAGTTCTGTAATCTTAGCTCCTGCTTTCTTAATTAACCCAGTGTTGTACAAAGCCAAGGGCAAGAGAGCTGCTGGGACAGGGTTATAAAGTGATGGACAAATCAACAAACTGGTCAGCCCTCCTGGTAAGACAAGGATGGCAGTCCATGTCTGCACTCTTGGGCAGTTCTGTGTGTCCATCAAGACTTGCAGCTCTGCCCTGCCTGAGAAGTTTATGCTTTTTATCCCCCCAATTCAGAATTCTGATCATTCAGAAATTATAATTTCTGTTGTTCCCTCAGGCCTGGGGACAATTCAGGCCTCTACCACAACTCTACTACACTGATGTAATTTCTGTCTGTGTTTTTATTGTCTAAGCAGTTAAAAGTAAGCAGAATAATAGTTTTTGAAGTTCGTATGGTATCCAAAAATCTCCTAGCAAAGGCTTTGATTTGCATCCATTTGTATCAGAAGAGAGAAATTAAAAATATGACTAAAAAAGTCAGTGGAGTGTGCAGGCCCTGAGAGAACATCCCATTTAAATTCTGTTTAAATTCCTGCGCCTTGAAAACTTATCCCCAAACTATTTCTCACCCATCTTACACACAGAGCTCATTGACAAAACTAAACAGTGCAACAATTTGCAGTATCACTCTAAATATACATTATTTTCAGTGAAAGCATGATGACAGAGTCAAGATCTGGTCTTCTGTTAAAGGCTGTGTAGATGCAGAGTAAAGAACAGCCTAGCTGTGAAGCATTTCATCTAAAAGAAATTAGAGGGAACAGAGTGTTGTACCTCTACAAATAAACAGAAAAAAAAAATAGCATTTCCCCCCTGCATTTCTAATGACAAACTTGAATAGCTAAATTTCCTCCACAGTTTTATGTTTATTTTT
Organism: Vidua chalybeata; assembly: GCF_026979565.1. NCBI lineage: Eukaryota > Metazoa > Chordata > Aves > Passeriformes > Viduidae > Vidua > Vidua chalybeata. The sequence goes on from NC_071533.1 coordinate 65,778,173, forward strand.
GTCTCATTGCATAATTTTTTTTGTATGATCCTTGGAGAAAAATGTGTCAACAGCATTTTTTTTCAGGTTCATTAACAAATAAATATTTTAACAAACTTTTTTTTTTTTTTTTTGCCAGAAAGTATCAGTTTATTCCAAATTTTCACAGGAACAGTTCAGCTTCAGCTCAGGTCAACTTTTTGCCTAAAGAAAAATGCTGCAGCAAATTCCAGGACAAGGAGCTTTGTACTGAAGCATCCCAATAATTTTGATTTTATTGCAGACACAAGCAGAGGCTATAGCCAAATTTTGATGCCAGTTACAGATTTCCAGCCTCACTGATTACCATATTCCTTTCATCCAATTTCAACAGGATGGAAAAAGATCTAAACTTTGCAAACTGTTCTTCTGTACCTATTGCAAAAAAAAAAAAAAAAAAAAAAAAAAAAAAAAAAAAAAAAAAAAAAAAAGAAGAAGTCTGATTTAACATGCAGCCAACTTTGGAGAAAGTAGCATCAGATTCAACAGCAGACTGTGCTGTAATCCCAGACTGTGCAAACCTGTTTGCTCCCACAGTTGTGTGGAAATGAAAGCAGCTGAAACCTTGCTTTAACCAGCACATTATACTAGTTCTCTTTAATCTAGTTTTGCTGAGTTGCCCATCCTGTAATTGCAAACCTTTAATAAAAAGGGAATATATTTAATAGCGGGAATTTGGGATGATGTCATGGGAATTGAAAAGTGGAAACAATAATTAGCTGTGTTTTTACATGACATTTTGGTGATTAGCAAAGGGGAAAACATAAAATCAAGGAGAGGATGGAGGCAGGAAAGGGAACAGACCATATTGAATTGTGAATCTCTACTTTTCCTCTCTAAATAAATGAAACCAATAAACTTTAATAGTGCTGGTGATTGTGCCTTACCATTGACTGAAAATCAGATTTGGTATTGATTTGATTTTCAGAATATTACTCAATCAAGCACACTTAACTGCAGAAATTTTGTATTTTTTATATCATAAAAAAACAGTGCAAGCAAATCTGCCAAGCCTCCCCTCTGGCTACAAGTCTAACAACTGTTGAAGGACAAAAGATAATATATGTGAATACCATTGCCATGGTTCACTGGGTTAAAACAAACGGCCCCCATTTGACCTTTAAATTGAAGGGTTTCCTTTTATATCACTAGAGGCAAAATGCATGGACACGAGTACAACAACAACAAAAAGGGGACTCAAGCAGCTGAGCTGCATTTGATTTGAGGGATTTTTATTCATTTTTAAGGGGATCTTTTTTCTTTTCCTTTGGAGGGAGGTAAACCCAAAAGTCAAATTGATGAAGAGAAATGGAATCGGAGTCTGGCCTGGGTTGAATTCACTGCTGCTTGGTTGGTCACCCTGGGGGAAATGATATGTGTGCAGCTGGGATGATGAATTGGGTTTGTTTAAGTCATCATTACATTGTACTTTTTTATGGACCTCAGTATTTATAACACTTAAAGTTGATTGAGTAATGTGGGTTGCCTCAGCGTCCCTGCTGGTCAGCTGGGGTGACGGGCCTTGACAGCAAACATGAAGATATTACTGCTCCAAGACTGGTCCAGGATGTCGGGGTAATCTTAAGCAATCTGCTGCTTGCTCTTGTGTGTAATACACTGTTGAAAACTTTCCCTGTGAGTGCATATCTAGGTTTATATGTAGGCTTCGATATATTTGGTGAAGAGCTCAAGCAACTCAGAACTAAAACAAGAAGGCAGCTGCTTTAATTGAATTAATTTTTTATTTTTAAATTAAAACTTTTGCTTCAGAATAGCATTCTTATAAATTAAGAACATAGTGACTTTTAACTATATTTAATGACTTCCTTCTTTTGGATTATTATCTTCCTTCTGTTTTTCCTGAAGTCCAGTCAGCTTTCTGTAATCATTGGGAGAAAATATATTACTCAAGAGCAAAGCATGTTCAAACACCTTTTCTTGAATAGAGCAACAGTGATGACAGACTAATTATCTTTAGGCCACCAGCCCAAAAATTTAGGCAAATGGAACTATGTGGGCATCCAAATGTAACACAGAGATCAGAAGCCATCTCTGAGAGGTGGGCATTGGTTCACCACGAATGTGTGGTCATTAGTTTCGTATTTGAAAGCACTGAGGTAAATGTGCTGCAGCCACACACATTTCTGCTTGTGGTTATTAGCAGTGTGAGGGTTTACATAGAGGAAAACATCTTGGAAATTAAAGACAAACCTTGAAATTCTTTACAGAATTGTCTTTGACTGGGCAGTGCTGGTAGCATGAATGGAGTCTCATTTTATCTGTAGGGCTACAGTCAGAATTAATTCTCTAATACGTCAGTTTATGCAGGTGAACACACATGGCTACATACTTGTGTCTGCATGCGTACACCATGACATGAAACAGTCTGAAAAATGCACTTGAAGTTTAGGAAATGCCAAATCAAACTTGTCCTGGTCACCAGCACATCATGACACTGTCTGTGGAATGATCTAATTTCTTCCCCGGCAGCCCTGCCTCATTCAGCACAAAGGGAGCAGCTGGTCAATATTGTGTTTTATTGTCATCATTCTGTGGGTGACCCTGTGATTAGTTTACTACACATTATCCTCATCCCATCCTTAGGAAAGAATTATCACCCTGCTTGCCTCTATTTAGGGTTGTTTGAATATATACAAGACCTGTGATTCTTCTACCTGCTGCAGAGGAAGTTTGAGGGGAATTTGACTTGGAACAGAATATAAAAGGGTGTCCTCCTACCACGTTTTCCTTGCCAATTTCTCATCTCCACTTGCCTAAACCAAGATCTAGCTTGAGGACTTCTGTTACCATCCCACCTACAGGTGTCAAAACCTGTTCTCAGCTTCTCAGGACCTCAACACAGGTCTTGGCATTAGCAAAGGTCCTCCGGGTGCTGTGGAGCAGAGGTGGTGGCTGCCATACTTTGTGTAGGTGTTTTGGTGCCTGGCACAGATGCTACTGAGCAGCATCACAACATGCAATCCCAAGGCAGCAAGAGAATCCTCCAGCTTGGCACATGTTTCCCTTCTTGAAGCCCTGACACCACTCAGTGTGTGCCTTCCAGCTTCTGTGGGAATAAATCATCAGAATGGTTCCTAGACTTCCCTCAATATGCTCAAGTCAATTGACTTGAGTCCATGTATTATACTGGAGGAAAAATCCATCAGACCTTGTTCCAGCAGAGCTGAAAGAAGTTGCTAGCAATGTCCTGCTCCTATCCCACAGTTTCAGAAAGGACCTTGCCCTTTATAGTAAAAATTGCTGGGTATCCTCATCTATGGAGTTTCTACTGGCTGACAAAAATTTTTATAATGTAGCCGTATTTAAGATTTTTCTGTTGAAGTCAGAGCAGATCTCACTTAATTTTCAGTCTTGTGCTTTAAACCATAGTGGAGGTACATCTCCCTGCTAAACTACTAAAAAGGAACATTCTCCTACATGCAACACAGTATATTTTCCCATAATTTCACACTCAGAAGCACTTCAACTAATTTAGCTGAAATGTTCCCAAAATGTACGGGCAACAGAAACATCTAGCATGGAAATTTTTCCCTAGACCAGGTCACATTCAAAAAAATTATGAGCAATATAAAGCAAAGTCTTGTAATAAGAACTTTCAGAGACTCTCAGAGCCAAGAAAATTAAATATAGGTGCTGTTCACTCTTTGTGTGTTGCCTGTAGTTACACAAACCATAAATATGTTAGTAAATGCCCAGAGTGCTGTAGTCCACCTGATCTAAAACAAAAACCTGACAAGAAATTCTGGCTTCATCCTTATTCATCTATGCTGACAGGGTACACATTTGACCTATTATGGACCAAATTCTGCTCTCCTTTACACCAACACCAATCTTAAGAACTCTGCTAATTATAGGAGTTTTCTTTATGCGAGTATAATATGTTTTAGCAACAATTTCAAATTATGCATGCTGCTACCCAGTGGATGGTTGCCAAAAAAAAAATCCATCGTTGGAGGAATAACACCAATGAATAGAGGAAATATTTGCTCATAGTTCTTTTATTATTAGGCCCTAAACTGAAAAGAAGAGAGAGCAAAGTTAAGAAAATCTTTCATTAGACTTTAGCTTGCACAATGCCCCTTCTGATTTCTCTCACCTCACTTCAGTTTGATGGCAAAATAAGAAATTCAAATTCACATTTTCCTTTGCATTTCAATTGGATCTGAACAGAAAAAAAAAAAAAAAAAGACAAGTTTGCAATAAAAACCAATTTAATCTCCATTAGTGGTACACTCAAAATAGCTCCATCAAAAACCAGGAGGAGTTTTTTAACATACAAACATCCTTTTGTGTGTTTTTTGTAGGCTTCATTAATTGCCATCTGATGTGAAACATAAGTTTAATTGAAATTTTTCACTAATCAAGTGCATCCTTCTAATGATGGTGCACAAGAATCAAATGTTCTGTGCACGGTCCTTAGTGAAAAATTCAAGTGAACACTTGAATTATTTTAAAAGCCTATTAAACCTGATCTGTAAGTGCAGTATGTGATCATTTGCATTGTTGCTCGATTTGTACAAACAGAAATACACACATACATTCAGGGTGCAGATGCAAATTCAAAGCTTAACGAACCGGGTCCTGAAAATGACTCCTAACTGACTGGCCAGCACATGGATCAATAATAAGGCCCAGAAAGCCCTTCAATCCTGTATTGTCATTTCAAATCCAGGCTCTAAGTGCTTATCTAAGAGGGCTGTAATTTACTGCTTTATTAAAATTTTGTGGGAGTGATAAATCCACCCTCTGAACACAGAGGTCAGGCAGTGATGCCCTGTTTGACTTTTCTCTTACATTCACCAAGATGTTTTTGCTGGATTAGGTCAGACCCCTGGTTACTCTGATGTTGCAGCTGGACATGAACACATCCCCTTACTTCCATATTCTCCATCCCAACAGATAGAGAGCACTACTTCCAGAGCAATATTTTTAAAAGAGAAAATACTAAAAGATCTTCCCTCAAGAGCAAGGCAGTTTCAATTTTTCATCCCAGACAAGAGCTGTAGTTGGCAGCAAATGCTTTTTGGGTTTCCTGGTTTTGTCCCTAGGCCCTGTGGATTACAGGATATAGAAATGTAAAAGGAGAGTGAAAGAATAGAGAGGGAGTGCTATAATATGGCATCAAATTTAAGGGTCCCAGCTACTGGTTTCTGTTTAGTTTGAATTCTAAAAGAGTTACAAGGAAATAGTTCTAGCAGTGAATACTTTAACTTCACTAGGGGTCTGCTTGTTTTGCTGAGCCAGAAGAATGAGGACAGAGTCCTACTGAGACCACCTAGAATGGTCAAACTTGGAGAAAAACACCTTAATACTCTCAGATATGTGTTCTGTTCTTTTATCATTATCTGTAAATGCTAAAAACCAGGTAAATTCACATTCAGAGGGAACACCTTCATGATATTGAGGGCAACTTCTTCAGAAAGGTGCTAAGCCAATGTTATGCTTCATTTCCTTGGGACAGGCAGGGAGGACTCTGGTGAGGCTCTGTACTCCACTCTGGGATGAGTGAATACCCTTGTCCTTGCTGATGTTTTTGGGAATGATTTACATGTGGCTTCCCTTCTGACCTCAGCATCACTCATTTACAAGTCAGAATAAAGCAAGAGGTAAAAAAAAAAAAGTTCAAAAACACAACTACAATCTCAGCGGGTTTGAAGTAATTTAGTGCTCAGAAAACTACTTCCTACATCACAGTCCCCAACATTATTTTGACTTTTTTGTCTGGTTTATTTTGTTGTGCTTTTATTTGAGTGGGTTTTTCCTGATGAATGAATGCTATATTATTTGCTTTTCACCTGCCAAAAGTTTCATGTATTTCCACGCTCTACTAGATAACAACCTCCTTAATGCAGTCTGTTGTGCATCCTTAATACTGCTGTAAAACTGAACAGTGGGAAAATGTCAACAATCAAATTTTGCAAAATTTGTTGTAAATCATTCATGCACATATAGCTGTAATCCTTCAGTTAGAAGATTCTGCCCACAAGACACTCAGTGGTGCACTGAGAGATCTTGCAAAGAGCCATGACAGGTCAAGAAGGAGGTTTTCTACCTCAAGACAATTTACCCAACAAGCTGTCTTCCTTCCCAGTTAATAGGAATGTCAAAGAAGAAATTTGCTTTGGCTTTGAAAATTAAAAAGAACTATTTGAAAAAAGAAGCCTTATTTCAAAGCATTTTCATTCATTTCATTTTCACCAAGTGTAAATGTTTTGCTGTGTTATGTTCAATCTATCAAATTCATTCTGCTCCTAGTTAGCAAAGTCATTTTCACTGTCAGGTTGCAAAATGCAAACAGGGCCTATCCTGCCAACACTTTCCAGTATGAATGGGGAAGTTCCTTCCTCCACAAATGAAGTTCACACATGGGTTGAGCCGGATAATTGCCAAAGTACAAGTAAGCTTTATCTCCTCTTGAATTAAACCATTTGTGGAGCATATGCAGGGAGATAAATGTTACCTCTGCTGCAAGAATTGTGTTTTATGTTATGTGAAAGGCTCATCTCCATGCACACAGAAAGGAGCACAGAGGTACACAGTTGAGGAATCCCAATAACCAAGAAATGAGCCCCCATCAGGCTTGTCCCAGGGCTGTCATGGGAGACATGCCAGCCCCACTCCCTAGGGATGAAACCCATCATGATGAGTCAATGGAAAGATTCTCCAGTTATTCCCCTTTAGATGTTTGCAGCTTACTCAGAAAACTTCCAGGGACAGTACCTAAGTATTAGTGTCTGCAATTGCATTTCCATGAACACGTGCATGTGATGGCAAAAATCAAATGACAACTCAGAAGTGTCTGGCTTCTAAGTAGATTAAGGAATCTAACATTAAAACAGTAACTTTGTGATCTGATGCACACATCGCTTGAAAAACTGAGATGTGGAGAGTTTCAAGCAATAATCTGGTTCCATAATGTAAACACAGGCAAGAATAAAAACATTAATTCAAGTTTTTGCACCACAGGCTGGACGATTCAGCATGTATCAATGAGAAGGGCTCCTTATTCTCCCTGGAGGCCATTGCTTACTAAACAATTTGAAAAATTTGACTGCTGCTGCTAACTCCTCTTCTGTGCCACCAGTGTTCATGGCCAAGGCCTTTGACTAAACACTTCTGTAACTTCTGTTGTTCACACTTCTGCTTTGCAATCAGTTGGTGCAGAATACAGTGCAAGCTTCTGCAGTTGAGAGCAGCCTCACTAATTTGTAGGCACTAACCATCAGATTTGTGGAGACATGTAACAGCTAATGAGAGAGAGGATGTAGTTTTCAAAACCTTCTCGACTCCTATCTTGCCTTCAAGAGATTGCATTGGTGTGAAGGATCACAGGTGATGGGGAGCAAGGAGTTGAGAAGTGCTTAGACTCCAGAAGATGCAGTGGGTGCCTACCAATACACTGATGTGCAAGAATTACACTCACTGTAAAGTCTCATTGATGCCAAAAGCCCCAGATAAAGCAGATGAATGTCGTGCTCCAATTCTGCATCTGGAAATCTTTAATGGTACTGGAATGACATCAGTAGTCAGCAATGTTTTTAAAATTATCTTTAATTTTATTGCTTTTCTGTTTTAGATCTGCTTTTTCATTCCTGATAAGAAACTTGCTTCTAAAACACCAATTAAAATGGTTTAAGGTGATGGTTAGGCAGGTTCATTTGGATCCAGACTGAGAAGCTGGCATTATTACTTATTTCATGAAGGGTACTCAGTGAATTAACCAGCTTGGAGCTTGAAATGCTATACTGAAGACAGCACAGACAGGAAATAGAAAATAGATCACTTACCCTATGAAAACTACATCTTATTTCTTAAGTCTTTCAGGTTTAATTAAATCAGGTATTATTGCTTGGATATAAGAAAGCTGTTTTTTAAATGTACATTTTCTACTGAAAGTACAGTTTCTAAAGGAATCAACAACAGCAAAAATCTTGATTAAATTCTAACATTGCTGATGATGTATATGCCACACTTGCCCAATTGTAATATTTCTCTCTAGGTATTCTGAGTAAGCCAGGAAGGTATAATCAGTTAATATTCTTTTTTTTTTTTTTTTTTTTTTCCACAAATGATGTGAAAAAATCAGGGCAAGGAGCAGATCTAAAAAACTCCTTTGAATTGACCCTAAATGAAAATCTGTTTAGGTGCACATGCTTTCATTGGGAGTGCATCCAAGATATATTATAAGGTAATGATAATAACGTGAATTCACTCTTTCTTAGGCAGGGAAAAAGACTCCATAGACTTTGTTACTACAGGGGCCTATCACCCCCACAAATTCTGCAGTGTGAATGAAATGCTGTTTGCCTGTTTATGTGAAGAATGATGAAACTTTAAATGAATCATTGACCTTTCTTGAATGACATGTGACCTGTAAGATATCTGAGCTGTATATCAAGAGCAGCTCTTGAAAATTGCTGTCTGCTGACCAAAAATAAACAATAAGATATCAAATATGGTTTGAAAAAATTGACTTGGTTTAACACTGCAGGGGTGGGGGGAGAACTGAATTATTTTGACTCACCAGTCAGAACACATCAATTCATTTCAAATCATCCTTCATCTAGAGACTGGAAGGGTTACTTCTTGCCTTTAAAGCTGCTTATGTTTGAGCAATTGCTATTTACCAGAATGCATGCTTTATTTAAACAATGACCAGCAGCAATAAGGAGGCTGCAAATGCTGGGATTGTTGGGATAAGATGACTTCTACAACAGGAGGGAGAACCTTTGTTCGTAAGGTGTGGGTATCAGGTTTGGGTTTAAAGGTCAGCAAAGAAGGGCAAATCTCTGAATTGGTCATTTGGGCCTTTCTCCTTCTCAAAATTCAGTCATCAAAGGACAGTAACTGGTAAAGTAATACAAACATAAGGTCTGAAAAGGCCAGTCTTTGTGGCAAATGGATATATTAAGGGCATGCACAGTCCCTGCTTGACTGTGGGTTAACTTCTCTCTGTAGGAAGGCAATCCTCTGTCCATCTGTTTCTGCAGAATACCAGGTATTGACCTGGGGTAATACCCAAGCAGAAATGATTCAGCAGAGATTTATAAAAAAATGGTGGTATTGCAGATTTTTCTCAAATCTTGGCCACTCTGGGCTCTTAACTTTTTTCCAATAGTGGTTTAGTTTGTTTTCAGTGTAGGCAGTGCTACTGAAGTGAGCTGGTTTGTGTACATGGGCTAATCAAACAGGGATAATTCACCCCAAATTTAGATACTTCACTTAGTTAACTGGGCTTTCTTTTTAGTCGGGGGGGGGGGAAGCAGACTTGCTCTGACAGTGATGCAGAGCAAGAAGGAAGCTAAATTGCTTTGACTCAGCATCTGGAGGTATCACAGGAAGGGTTCTGGAATGGCAACTAATTAAGGTAGGTGCCTCAAGCCCCATGGAAGCTACTTCACTTCTACTCATGTAAAGGGCAGGGTTTAATTCCCAATAAGCACATTTTGGTTAAATGAATGCTAGAAAGTGGACTCCTCTTGGTTGAAAACACCACCAAGAAAGCAATTCCCACATAACTAAAACTGTTCTTCCCTAGTTAGTTTTTAACCAGCAACTTTTTGTTTAGCTCCTCCTGAGGTACATGAGCATAAACAAGGAGCTGAGAATGGAGCAGTAAATACAAAGAATAAGAAAGGAGAGAAGAAGAGGAACAAGGGAAACTGGCCCACAAAATGCAGTTTTCCTGAGCTGCACCCATCAGGAAAGAATGGAGCAGTAAGGAAATGGAAGCAAGGAGTGGGCTAAGGTGACCTAGGCAGATGGTTAGGTCAAAGGCCCACGGACCAAATATCGATGTCTTTCTAGCTCAGACAATTTGTACTATCCCCTAGGAATGGATTTCCTGACTTTATGTTATTTCATTGCATGTGCTGGAATAAAAACACCCATGGGTCTCCTCTGCAGGGAAGTCAGCAAAAATCTGTCCACTTCCATGTGCATTTTAATACCTGTCAGCTGACTCACAGCACCAAATAAAACACAAGCATTCCGAGATGACAGATGGATTTGTTGCCCTGGAGGATTTGGGATCCATAAACCAACAAATGGATTCACTCATCTGTAGAAGTTGTTTTTTCATCTGTGACAGCTATAATACAGATAACATTACTCATTCAAGGTAAAATCCAAATCAACATAAGGGCCATCCACAAATCCTGGAACACAGTTTAGAGGAAAGACTTTAAAAAGCCCTTAACACAAGGCTTAATTGTCTCTGGAGCAGCGGGTGGGGCAGTCAGCTGGACCTCGGAAAATGGACAACGGACAACCGATGTTGGATAATTTACATTAACAGCAGCATAAATTTCAGGAAAGGCAGATGCCTTCCAGAAAGGCCTCGAGAAGATGAGCTGTTTAACCAACTTCATTTATGGCATTTCAACAGCCTTAGAAGCCTGGACTCCTCCTGTGGCCCCACATTCACAGTAGTGGACAGCACAGGAGGAGCAGGCTTGCCAGGAGCAAATTTTCCGGATGCACTGGTAAAGCAGACCAAATGTAGTTGGGAAGAATGAAGCTGTTTTCAGCTGAACTTGTCTAAAAATTTGCTTCATGATTGGGTTGAGGCTGAAAGAAAATTTGCAGGTGAGTCTTTACCTGTCACATGTACTAAAATAAATGGTAGTGTAAAACGAAGGTGAATTCCTACTGTTCTTACTCATATGTGCCTGGATCTTATCCCTTCAAGGATCACACTGTCTGGCCAGAGCAGAGCAGAGTGAATGAGGTATGATACCGAAACTATTTAAGTTTAACACAGCACATTATTATGTAATACAGCAGACACAAGGGTACTATCACAGGATGAGCAGAAAATACAGCGGTTCCTGCCCAGAAGAATGTAAGCACATGGAGCTAAAAGTCATGTCTGGAGTCACCATAACCAAGCCCATGTGTACCTGCTATATAATCTGACAAACTTCTGGAACTCATCCTTAAAACTCCTTAGATTTTTCTTGATGTTTATTTGCCCAGGAAAAAAGCTGTTCCAGATGCTCAGTGCTCCGATTGTCTGGGGTATCATCTGGGGTAGTTTCTGAAGCAGAAACCATCTTTTTCCAATGGATTTTTACTGCACTTAGATAGGACAGGACAGTGATATTTAAACCACTACTGCAATAAAAATAATAAACAGCAGCATTAATCATAATCACAAAAGCATGTATTCATCTCTCACTAGCCATATAAAATACAGGTAGGGCCTGTCTGGTTTTATTTATGTGCTCAGAGGTTCTGGTATTAAACTGGGCTATTAACGTCGAGCTCGGTGCTGGGGGAAAGGCAGAAGGCGCTTCTGCCAGCCAGGGGGGTCAGTGGGGTAGAAACAATGACCAGTAATAAGCACTAATGGCTGGGCCATTAGTGCTGATGAGGCACGAATGTCAGAGACCAGGTGCGAGTGACAAGGGAAAGGAGTGTGCACTAATTGCCCTATTCAGAAAATGTAAATGTGCTTCCAGGCTACTGACAGAAGAGGAAACACGGGCTCCAAAGCTCAAGGAAGGCATGGAATGAGAGCTGGAAGAGGTTTGTTTGGTCTTCTCCAGCCTAGCTGCCTGTTGGGCATCTGCTGTCGAAGCATCAGGAGATGGAAGGGTGGCCTTTCCCCAGGGGTCCAACAGTGTGTCCATGTCATGTCAAGCCTTGCCATGCCATGTCATGTCATTTCCAACCCTACCCTACCCTACCCTACCCTACCCTACCCTACCCTACCCTACCCTACCCTACCCTACCCTACCCTACCCTACCCCACCCCACCCTACCCATTTTCTACTTTACTCCTTGTGTGTAACCAAGATGGGCTGGAACCTGCCTCTTCCAGCCAGGACTGCCTCAACTTACACCCAGTGTTTTCATATGAGCAAGCTACACACTCCTGCTGAAATGATGGAACAGGAATGACCTGCATAGCCACCCCAGAAAAAGTCCCTGTCACAACTGCCTAATGCAGGGATGTCCTCAGAGACTCTTTTGCCCAAGGAACCTCCATATTGGTTCTGAAATCACTTCGTTAATGATAAATCACGCGTCTGCAAAAAGTACTGTGCTTGTGCAGGATATCCGTGTGACTACTCTGACAAAGTACATGTACGTTCATCTCTGCCAATTTTTACTTTGTAAAGGTTGCATCTGTGGACCATGGATGTTAGTCTCCCAAGCAGCAAATTCTAGGTCAAGAAGAAATGGCCTCAAGTTGCACCAGGGGAGGTGTAGATTGATTAGGAGGGAAAAAATTCTCCACTGAAGGTGTTACAAACATTGGAACAGGCTGCCCAGGGCAGTGGTGGAGTCACCATCCCTGGAGGTATTTAAAAGACATGTAAATGTGGCGCTTGGGGACATGGCTTAGTGATGGACTAGACAGTGCTGAGTCAACAGTAGGACCTGATGATATTTTATGATCTTTTCCAATGTAAGTGATTCTTTGATTCCTCCTGCATGTTGCAGAGCAATGTTGGGACAGGCTAAACTGCATTTGGGAGTGCAGACCTTTCCTGTGACAATACTGAGGGTTTGGCTGCCTAGCAAAGAGAAGAGTCTCAGTCAACTAGCTGAGTTAAATGAAGAAAAAGCCCTCCCTGAAGATAGATGTGACACAGTGTAAATGAAAAGACTAATTCTAAGCATTCAAGTGTGTAATTTCTATCATTCTTATTAGAAAAGCATCAGGCATAACTCCACAGCCATGGATGAGCTCTCTCACATATTGACTACCTAGAGTTTCTGACTAACTCTGGAATTTGAGTTAAGAACCACCTTTTTTTTTTTTTTTTTTTTTCCCTGGACTTTCTGGACTATCACCAATGGCATTGGTGATACCTTGGTCAAAATGCCCAGTTGCAAACTCTTAATAGAGACACCAGCAATATTACTGTATCAAGTTTTTAAAGTCTGCTTTAAAGGAAGAAAAGGTATTTTCTCATTAATGTAGAGAGACAGCTGGGGGTGAAATTCTCAAGGACAAATCTCTCCTGTACCCTGCATTTGAAGCTGTAATCTTGCATTATGCACATGCTGAGCTACCATTCAGTACTGGATCTTGTCCATTTTCATATTACAGCAATGGTAGATTTTGGCATGTGTATGTAAGAAGAAGGAACTTTAAAAGCCATTTACTGCCCCCCATGTAGGAAAGCTGTGTAAATCATGGGAAAGATGAATTTATGTGGCTATTCTCATGCGGCCACAAAGTACTTCAACTACAGGCCCTACACTAAGTTATTAGTTGGTGTTAGACCTTGGGAGGTCACTGGCCACTGGGATTCACCCAAGGCAGCAGTGGAAAGAAATGTGTGAACTTGTACTGCTTGAACACAGGGTCTGAGTCCCATCCCTGCAGCTATTTCATGGCTCCTTAATCTTTGGCCATTAGATAGGAGCCCCCAGGATGTGCAGAGTGAAGTCAGAATTTCTTCTGCCCTTGTCAGAGCTCATGGTTAGCTTTTCAAATGGCTCCTCACTGTCTTCTCATGGCCTCACGAGCCTCTCCTTCCCCTCACCTCTGCTATCATGTAGAGTGGGGCAGACACTGTCTCACTCCTGGCTCTGCTCCCTCAACTTCGCTCTTCCTTCCAGGCTGGATGTTATGGAAAGAACAGAATGCTCCTCCATATCAGCCCTGTCTTGTGCACTGCTTGCATAACACACTGCCCCCACAGTCATGCATCCATAGTCACGTGCAATGAATATACAGCAAAATTATATGTATGGTATTATTCATATCATTTCTATGGGGCCAGTGAGTAATGACACACACACGCACATCCCCAGAGGCAGCAGTTCCATGTGGTGATATTTCAGCTACAGCTGTGTATCTTCAGAGAGCTATTTTCAAAGACTAACAAAGGATTTCAGAGTCCTGCAGAAGGGATGGATATTTTCCTGTTGCTTGAAATAATAATTGTAAATTAATTAGTTGTCATTGAAATCCTAATCTGCGTGTTGAAAATTAACAGGACTATTTCCAGTCTGGGGAAACACAACAAACATCAGAATTTAGCTGAATAGAAGTTTTGAATTTCTCTCCTAAAGCACAGCATGAAAACTAGCAGTTTACAGCAGAGGGTTTCTGTCCTATGGCAGTGTAGTGATATAACACACACACATACACACACAGCTGAAAATTAGAAAGTCAAAATGTTTTGCTGGTTCTAATCCCATAACACTGTTACCTCTATTATTCATTACTAAAACACATCTGATATACTAAAGGAAAATAACACTTGTCAAAACCTACCTTTGCATCTTCTGATATATTCTGCATGCTTATTTACATTTGTTTTTCATTCTGAAGCATTAGTCTTATATTCTTAAGTTCCTTCCAGGTAACACTGAAAACCATGTGAGGAGCTCAGCAAAAGCTTCCAGGGTAAGAAGAATTTGCCACTTGTAGGAGAATACCTAGAGCTTGCTATAATCAAATGCTTAAAAATAGGGAACACTTACAAAAGCAGGAAAGAAAATGAGATAGCAGGGGAGAAAAGGGTAAACTGCATTGCTTAGTCTTTACAGTGCAAGCCACATAACTGCAAGAAGAAAGATAACTGATGGGCAGTATTTTAAAGCATATTAACCCAATTACTAGTATATTTTTACAATCGTAGCTCCAACATTTATCACACTGCATTTATTAGACCTCTGAGCTAGGTTATGTCAAATGAAACGCTGTGAAACTACAACATTTCATTAAATTGCTGCTGGAGCAGGGTATTCAATCCTGATACTCTAAAACCACATGATTTTTATCAAAATCTTCGGAAATTGAAGCAATCACTAAAAGGTGTCGGGAAATTAAAATGTTCTGTCTCAGTGAAAGAGATACACTCCTTGTAACATATATCAGTGGGGTTTTTTTAAAGACACATTACTATGCAGAGAAAAGGCATCAAACACAGGAGACATAGTAGATTCTAGAAAAGTCTAGCTGCTGCAATTTTTCATACTTAAAAATAGCCTGTAAAGGCAAAAGAACCAAGTTTCTTTCATAATTTGTTTTGGAGCTACATTTTTCCTTATGCAGTACTTGATGCTGTGATTGATCAGGTGTCTACAAAACAGAAAATCAGGGAAGATTTATAGACAAGGTTGCAAAAGCAAAATTAATGTTTTCAATCCTAGTTTCTCTAAAGTCTGACACATTTTATGTACCTTTTATTATGATTTTTGTTCCTGCTAACATTCTGTGAAATCAAAGGACATTTGAAATGCTGCTGAGAGTATGAAAAGTAAGAGATGACATCATTTGAACAATTTCTTTTGGAGGCTTTAGTTTAGAATTCAATATTTACCTTAATATTTACCATAACATATGTTTTCTTTTACCAGAATGCCCTTAAAACATAGCATCCATAGCTGAAGGATTGCAAAGATACTGGCAAATAGGAATCTATATGATTCTGTATTGCCTTACATATTGCTATTGAGCAGTGCAAAATTAGTTGAATGAAAAATGAAGGCATTTGAGAATAGAAATATTTTATAACCACACTGTAGCTGCTCTATGCTGCAAGGAAGTAATACTGGTGTTCAGTGCTATTTTATACATCTAAGGGAATGCCATTTTCCCTCCAGAGCTGGTTCCAGGAAGCAGTGGGTATAGAGGAAAGGTAGGTGTAAGGAAATGAAAGAAGGAATTGTGCCTCCTAACTTTTATTCTTGCATGTTAACAACATACATTTATGTTTATCATACATTGTCCCTGCCAACAGCCACCTGCACTGCTGGGAACATTGAGCTGGGGTGATATGTTGGATGTACAGAGCCAGGGTGATATTTTGGGTATGCAGAGTTGTGGTAGTCTGTTATTTTACAGTTGGTTCTTCTGCAGTAGGTTTTAATATTCCTTGTTATAAGTTTGTAGTGGTTCAGTCTCTGTACCCAATTTGACTTCCCTAATGGTTCAGTCCCGAGTTGTTTACCACAGTTTTCCCCACCAAAGTGTATGTCAATCCACATGTCAATCCACCTGTATACCTCCCTTGTTCCCTTGTCTCACCCCTGTCTGTCAAAGATAGCACACTCCTTTGGTTCTGGAGTGTTCCCTGTCTTTCATCCCTTCCTCAGGGCAGAATTGGGTTGTGGGGCTTGCTCCCTCCCCATGTTGGCTTCTATTGGGGAGCCCTTACCCTGCACCCCTCCCCTAATGCCCTCCTGCTGGTCAAAGGTTGTGTCCTCCCCGTGTTCCCCCCATCCCTATAAAAGTAGCCCCTTCAGGTTCAGATTTGTCACTTGCTCTGCCCTGACTTCGACATTAAACGTTTGGAGATTCAGACAAGTGTCCTTATTCCTCTGCCTCAGTTTCCTCATGCCCTGTGCCTCTGCTGTGCTGCCCACGCCGCAGCAATCCCCGCCACCCGCAGCAGTCTCGGCAGAGACTCGGGGCGGCCGCTCGCGTGTGCCCTGCGGCCACAGGCGGGACAGCGAGCCGGCCAACCTCCATCCCGTGGCCACCGAGAGCCAGGCACACAGAGTCAGGGTGACGTCTGGTCAAGCAGTTGGTGAAGGACCATGATGTCCACAGTTCCCTGCAGATCATCAGTGATGTTTTAGGAAATTATATAGGGTTGCAGACACAGATTAAATCAATGGCAAAAAGAAGACCAGTGATAAGATTTCTGCTGGAACTTTTGGAAATGCTACTCAGACCACCAATAACTCAAGTGATTTCTTTTACGTGTGAGACAAAATCAAGATCTTTGAGCAGCTCAGAAATAAGGCCCCACTATTCTGCTAATGGTTTGTTGCCCCAGAAAAACTCCATCCCTCACTGTTTTTTCAATGTTTCTCTTCTCTCTGCCTTCTTTCCTGCCTTTTACAAGTGCAGCACTCTCCAGGAACCAGCCTGTAAGGTCTCCTGCAACCACTTCCAAGGATATGTTTATGCTTTTAATATTTCCAGTGATGACTACCAAACTTTAGAAATAGCAAAAGTATTTCATTATTATTTAAGGTTTTAACTGAGATACAAAGAAAAAAAGTACAGAACGTCACCATTATTGGGTAAGGGTTTATGAGATATAGTAGTGGCTTCCAGGCTCGTGTACTAAATTCGATCTGAATTGTATTTGCACCAGAGGTTTTACAAGAATCATCTATTTTAAAGTGATGTCCAGGCAGGGCTACCTTTGCCATTACAGCAAAGACCATAATGTTCTACAATTCTGAAAGCTTGGAGAAGATTTACATTTCTATTGGACAAACAAGCCATTGAGCTAAAGAAAAAGGAAGTGGATTTTTTTAAACTTGTTCCCTCAATTTTGTGTATTGTTCCACATTTTGGCTTGCTATCCCAGTGTTCACATCACACACCAGGTAAAAAACTACAGAAACTATTGAATTTATTGCTATTAGGGATATGTTCCCTGCTGTTCCTGTATTTTAAACAGAGGTCAGCTAGCTCACAGTAATTATCAAATTATTGATTTACTGGGCTAAAGCTGTTTTTACCATTGCTTTAGAGGTTTAACAGTGTTGTATTTCTTCCACATCTGTACTTGATGTTATCCCCTACTGCACTGAATGAAGTCATACTGTGTGAAAGTAACAGTAGTGGCAAGACTGTGGCAAACCAAAATTAACATTGTGCAAGTAAAGACAAATACCACTGAGGTGGTAATCCCCTGTAGTCTAGCCTTTTTCACAAAATTCATTAAAAGGTGGCTGACAAAGTTAGCCTTTTAGCATCCTTCCAAACACCATATTAAGTGCTGTTGGTAAAGTGAGATCAGGTAACCAGTCCCCAGGTGCTGGCTGAGCAAAGCGCTGCTGTGCTGGAGTTTAATGAACTGGCACTGTGCAATGAACACAGTGGAAAATGTAAAGCAATTTGCTGGAAAACACCTGTAGGAAGTGCTACCTCTAGCACAGAAAAAGGTCAGTGAGATCAGAGGACTGAGTGCTGGCTGGGGAGTTGCCAATTCCTAATTTCTAAACCAGGCTCTGCTCGTGCTAGCCAAATCCCTTCAACAAGTCTCAGGCTGACTTCTGTCTGCTGCAGCACTTCATGTTAATTAGGGCTCTGAGACAGAAGCACCAAGGATTGGAACACAATATTCCCGTGACAAGGAGCACAAATAGCAGGAAGCAAAACAAAATCCAGCCAAAATCAAACACTGCGCGCAACACCAGGCAACAAAGAGATCAGAAAAAAAGAAAACCCAATGTTGGAATCAGCTCTTCTAAGCTAAAGAGTTTTAAATGAAGTGTGTTAGGAGTGGTGAGGATGTGGTGAATCCAGCATGGAATGAGTCACAGGTAATACAGCTGAGACTTCTGTCATCACATTTCTTCCCTTGCACACTCACGTGTCCTCCCTGTATTGCTCAAGGTGTGGACAGCTGTTCAATCCTACAAGCTGTAGGGTGGATTTTTCTGGGAACAGTATCATTTCCTGGTTAAATTAAAGTAGAGATTTTCAATACACATTATTTTGTACCTCTTTTAATTATTTTTTTTCCCTCAAGATTGTAAAATGGGAAGTACTGAAGTTAAAAACCCAGCTAGCAAAGGTCTGGTTTTCTGTATCTACTAGATGTGGGAAGTCAGTGGCTACTGGTACCCTCCCAGTGACTCACCCCATCTCACAATGACCTAAAAGTCAAGTGAGTCACAACTACCTTCCTCACCTGATCTGTCTGAAGGAGAATAATCAGACATATATTTCATATATGCATCTATATATTTATACACAGATATTCTAAGTCTAAACTAGTCCCCAAGACTGCAGGCAGAGACAGTCTCACTTCTCTGGAAGACTTGTGCTCCCCTGACTCATATTTTTTGCTGAGAAGTTGCCTTGCAGTGACTCACCTCTGCCCTTGAACAGCCCTGCTTTGGAAACATTTTGAGGCCATCACACCCATGCTCCCAGAAAAGAGTGAAAATGCCCCCCCCAGGGGCAGATAGACAAGGCACACTTCCCTAGAAAATTTCTGTATTCATTTACACTCCCTCGGTTCTTCCTCACACCGCACTCCCCCACTGAAGTTATGAGGGAGCCGTGAGCCACCCTTGACCAGCTCCTGGGAAGCACTGACAGCTACAGCCCAAGACATGCCA